>NC_091395.1:78615695-78754286 GCF_032191515.1 Phaenicophaeus curvirostris
GGTGTCACCACCCAGGTCCCCCCCAGCATGCTGGGGTCTCAGGGACAGGGGGGTGAGCAGGGTCCGTGTCCCTTCCGAGGGTCCCCAACTCCCCTGGACCCATGAGGAGCAGGGGGGGCACTTGGTGTCACCAGGGAGGGGCACAGAGACAGAGGGACGGGGACAGAGGGACAGGGAAAGGGATCGGGGTGGGAAGAGTTGGGGGGAGGGAAGGAGGGAGACAGGGAGGATGGATGGATGGATGGAGGGAGGGATGGATGGATGAATAGTGGATGGATGGAGGGATGGAGGGATGGAGGGATGGATGGAGGGGTAGCAGGATGGGTAATGGGCAGGAGGGATGGATGAAGGGATGGACAGATGGACTGTGGGATGGGTAATAGGATGGATGGGATGGGCAACTGAATGGATGGATGGATGGATGGATGGATGGATGGATGGATGGGATGGGCAACTGAATGGATGGATGGATGGATGGATGGATGGATGGATGGATGGAGAGATGGAGGGATAGTGGGGTGGGTAAGGGGAAGGATGGATGGAGGGATGGAGGGATGGAGGGATGGATGGATGGATGGATGGATGGATGATGGATGGATGGATGGATGGAAGGATGGATGGATGGATGGATGGATGGATGGATGGATGGATGGATGGATGGATGGAGGGGCAGCAGGATGGGTAATGAGCAGGAGGGAAGGACACAAGGCTCAGTGGAAGGAGGGAGGTGGGTGTCAGGGAAGACGGAGGGACAAGACCACAGACAGACAGACAGATGCCCACCCCAGTGCCAGAAGGATGCACCCCTGTGCCCATCCCGTGCCACGGCCACCCTGCACAAAGCCCGCGCCCCCATCCGTCCCTGCGCCGCCGTCACCCCCTGCTCCCCAGCTCATTAGCGCTAACGAGGTAGCGCTGGGGACCCCTCCGCCCTGGTGCCCCCCGTTACCGGTCGATGATGACGGGGTCCGAGGGGGTCTCATTGCGGTTCCCGCAGCTCTTCTTGTCGCAGCAGCGGCTGGAAATGAGGGGAGGAACAGGGTGAGGGGGCTGGGGGGGGGGTCCAGGGAAAACCCACCTGAGACCCAGTTTACCCCCCTCCTTGTGCCCCCCAGCATCGTCCAGCCCTTTGCTGCTCCAGCTAGGGATGCCACCAGCCTGAGGGTGTCACCAGCTTAGGGGGTCACATCCTGGAGATGTCACCAGCTTCGCAATGCCACCAGCTCGGGGGCTGTCACCAGCTTGGGGTGTCACCAGCCTGGAGATGCCACCAGCTTTGGGGTGTCACCACCTTGAGGATGCCACCAGCTTGGGGGCGCCACCAGCCTGGGGGTGTCACCACCTAGGGCCTCCCCAGAATCCCAGGGCTCAGGGACAGGGGGGTGAGCAGGGTCCATGTCCCTAGTGTCACTAGCTTTGGGCGTCACCAGCCTGGGGGTGCCACCAGCTTGGGGGTGTCACATCCTGGAGACGCCACCAGCTTCAGGGTGTCACCAGCCTGGAGATGCCACCTGCCTGAGGGTGCCACCAGCTTGGGGATGCCACCAGCTTTGGAGCATCACCAGCTTTGGGGTGTCACCAGCCTGGGGATGCCACCAGTTCGGGGTGCCACCAAGCTTGGAAGTGTCACCACCCATGTTCCCCCCCAGCACCCCGGAGTCTCAGGGACAGGGTGGTGAGCAGGGTCCGTGTCCCTTCCGAGGGTCCCCGACCCCCCCACCACTGTGGGTGCAGAGGGGACAACAGTGTCCCCGGGGTGCTGGGACGGGGGTCCCCACAGCAGGGACGCTGGCTGGGTGTGTGACATCACGGGGATGGGGACACCAGGCCCCCCCCCCCACCCACCTGCACATGATCTCGTGGGTGAGCAGCACCCGGCACATCTCGGGGTTCTTGTCCTGCCCCTCGTAGACGATGGCCTGGGGGGGACACGGAGGGGGACACGGGGAGGGCTGCGGGGGGCTGCGCGTCTGTCCACGCATGCCTGTGCCCCTGGGAGCCCCTGCACACGCGTGTGCATGCAGGCACGTGTGTGCAACTGGGCACGTGGGAATGCGTGTGCACCAGTCTATGTGTGTGTCTGTGCACGCGTGTGCATGCAGGAGTGTCTGTGCATGTATGTTCACACATGCATGTGCATCCATCTGTACGTGTGTGTGCATCTGTGCACGTGTAAATGCGCGTGCATCAGTCTATGTGTGCATCTGTGCACGTTTGTGCACACGGGAGTATCTGTACATGCATGTTTAGGCGTGCATGTGCATCCATCCATACGTGTGCGTGCATCTGTGCACGTGTGAATGCGTGTGCATCAGTCTATGTGTGTATCTGTGCACGTTTGTGCACACGGGAGTATCTGTACATGCATGTTTAGGTGTGCATGTGCATCCATCTATACGTGTGTGTGCATCTGTGCACACGCGAATGCGTGTGCGCAAGGCAGCCTTGCACACACATATCCAGATGTGCCCACTCTGCACATCTGGACGCACGCACCCGTCCCTGTGGCCTTGCACGCCCACAGGCGCTTACACACACCTGCCTTGCACACGTGTGTCTGGACCCACCTGCCTCGCCCCCCCCATGTGTGACCTTACAGACAGGCCTGCCTTGCACACACCTGCCCAGGTGTGCTTGCCTCGCCACACCTGGACATGCCCTCCTCCGCCTCTCAACGACCCCATCCCACCTCAACCCCATCATCTCAACAACCCCATCCCACCACGACCCCATCCCCTCCACATCCCCATCATCTCCACAAACCCATTCCCACCACAACCCATCCCACCACGATCCCATCCCTTCCATGACCCCATACCCACCACAACCCCATCACGTCAACAAACCCATCTCATCGCAACCCCATCATCTCCACAAGCCCATTCCCACCACAACCCCATCCTCTCAACCACCATATCCCACCACAACCCTATCATCTCACTAAACCCACCCCACCACAACCCCATCATCTCCACAAACCCATTCCCACCACAACCCATCCCACCACAATCGCACCGTCTCAACAATCCCACCATGACCCCATCATCTCAACAAACCCACCTCATCGCAACCTCATCATCTCCACAAGCCCATCATCTCAACCACCACATCCCACCACAACCCTATCATCTCCATAAACCCATCTCATCACGACCCCATCATCTCAATAAACCCATTCCCACCACAACCCCATCATCTCAATCACCATATCCCACCACAACCCTATCATCTCACTAAACCCATCCCACCACGACCCCATCACCTCCACAAACCCATTCCCACCACAACCCATCCCACCACGACCGCACCGTCTCAACAATCCCACCATGACCCCATCATCTCCACAAGCCCACCTCATCACAACCTCATCATCTCCACAGGCCCATTCCCACCACAACCCCATCATCTCAACCACCATATCCCACCACAACCCTATCATCTCAATAAACCCATCCCACCACGACCCCATCACCTCCACAAACCCATCCCACCCACAACCCCATTCCCACCACACGCCCCTCCTGGCCCAGGGCTGCTTCCCATATGTGTGACAAGCTGGGGAGGGGGCTCAGCCTCTGCCCCCCGGGCACCTCCGAGAGCACAGGATCCCATCCCACCCCACCCCAACCCCAGCAGAGCCGTCGCACCCGCGTGTGCCCGCGCCGTTACCTGCTTGGAGACGGAGTCGACGAGGCGCACGAAGAGGTCTTGCTCGGTGCGCAGCCCTGCGGCGAGAGCGGGGTGAGCCCTGCCCGCGCCCCAGCCCCCCCGCCCCGCACCCACCGTTGCTGTAGAGCAGCTGCAGCCGGTAGTGGATCCCGTTGTTGGTCTTCTCGCCGTTCTGCTCCTGACGGGGACAGCGGGGTCACCAGTGAGCCGGGCACAGGGACCCCGTCCCACCACAGCTTCATCATCTCCACAACCCCATCCCACCCCAGTTCCATCATCTCAATAAACCAACCCGCTGAAGCCCTGTCCCACCACAACCCCATCATCTTAACAAACCCACCTCACCACAACTCCATCCCACCACAGTCTCATCATCCCAACAACCTCATCACATCAAAACCCTATCATCTCAACCACCCCATCCCACCACAAACCCATCATCTCCACAAATCCATCCCACCATGACCCCATCCCTTCCACAACCCCATCATCCCAACAAACCCATCTCATCACAACCCCATCATCTCCACAAACCCATTCCCACCACGACCCCATCATCTCCACAAACCCATTCCCACCACACCCCCCTCCTGGCCCAGGGCTGCTCCCCACACGTGTGATGAGCTGGGGAGGGGACTCAGCCTCTGCACCCGGGCACCTCCAAGAGCACAGGATCCCGTCCCGCCACAACCCCATCCCACCCCACCTCAAACCCATTCCCACCACAACCCCATCATCTCAACAACCCCCTTCCCACCATGACCCCTTCCCTTCCATGACCCCGTCCCCACCATCTCCAAAAACCCATTCCCACCACATCCCATCATCCCAACAAACCCATCCCACCACATCCCATCATCCCAACAAACCCATTCCCACCACATCCCATCATCCCAACAACCCCCTTCCCACCATGACCCCTTCCCTTCCATGACCCCGTCCCCATCATCCCAACAAACCCATTCCCACCACATCCCATCCCACCACAACCCCATCATCTCCACAAACCCATTCCCACCACATCCCATCATCCCAACAAACCCATTCCCACCACATCCCATCATCCCAACAAACCCATTCCCACCACAACCCATCATCCCAACAAACCCATCCCACCACAACCCCATCATCCCAACAAACCCATTCCCACCACAACCCCATCATCTCAACAAACCCATTCCTACCACATCCCATCATCCCAACAAACCCATCTCATCAAAACCCCATCATCCCATCAAACCCATCCCACCACAACCCATCATCCCAACAAACCCATCCCACCACAACCCCATCATCCCAACAAACCCATTCCCACCACAACCCATCATCCCAACAAACCCATCTCATCGCAACCCCATTATCCCAACAGACCCATCCCACCACATCCCATCCCACCACGACCCGTCCCGGGGGCCTCACCCTCTCCTTCTCCACGAAGTCGATGAAGGACGTGCGCTCGATCTCCACGGGCTGGCCCTGCCGGTCGTACATGGCCAGGACGAAGTGGAAGAAGTTGGATTTCCGCAGGTTGGAGGGCGGCTGCTTCTCAAAGTGGGCTCGGGCCAGGCCCACCCCGCTGCGGCACCAGGAGGACACGGAGGGTGAGCATGGGGACCTCCTCCTCGGGTCCCCCCCTCTGCACCCGGAGCTGCTCCAGGGCCACCACCGCTGTCCCCAGGGTGACAGAGAAAGGACAGTGAGGGAGGGTGACAGAGCTGTCCCCAGGGATGCTCCAGCACCGGCTGCTCCTCATCCCGGTCACCTCAGCCCCAGGCTGGTGTCACCACGGCAGCAGCGTGGGGGCAGGACATGGGGACACCAGGATGGAGGGACAGAGGAACACCGGGACAGAGGGACACTGGGGCATGGGGACACCGGGACGTGGGAAAATCAGGATGTTGGGACACTGAGATATGGGGACACCAGGACATGGAGATACCAGAAGGTGGGGGCACCAGGACGTGGGGGCACCAGCACATGGGGACATCGGGATGTGGGGACATTGGGACAGAGGGACACGTGGGCATGAGGACATCAGGATGCGGGGACACTGAGATATGGGGACATTGAGATATGGGGACACCAGGGCGTGGAGATACCAGGACACAGGGACACCAAGACGTGGGGTCACCAGGACGTGTGGACAGCAGGATGTGGGGACATCGGGACATGGGGACATCTCCCAGGATGCCACCCACGTCCCAGCCACCAGTGTCCCCCCATAACCAGGGGAGGGGACCCCGTTGTCCCCCATCCACAGCCAGCGGGGAGGTGGCACAGAGCCACCGGTGCCACCAGTGCCACCAGTGCCACCAGTGCCAGCCGCCCCTTCCCTCAGCTGCCCCCGAGCCTGGGCCCTAAAGTGCTTTTCGGGTCGGGGGTGCCGCGATGGGGCTCGCTAATGGTTGCATCTCGGCTGCGGCCCCCCCCGGCGCTCCCCGAAGCCGAGCGCGGCTGCGATTAATTATTAAAGGCAATCAGAGCATTTCCAAGCAGCGCGGCCCCCGCCAAGGGCTCTTACAGGAAAGCAGCCGCCGCGCTTGGCACCGCGAAGCCGCCGCCGCCGCTCCCGGGGGGCTCCCCTTGTTTGGGGGGGGGGGGGTCACTGCACCCCACCCGGGGAACCGGGACCCATCGGGGTCCCCGTGGCGGCCGGGGGGGGCCAGTTGGCATCGCCCCAAAGTGGCCATGGGGTCCCACGGGAGCTGGGGGGGCTGGGGGTGGTGGGGTGCGCGGGGTGGTGGGGGAGCCCTCCCCATGGTGCTCCCTGCACCCCATCCCCGTCCCTGCCCTCCTGGGGGGCTCCATGCACCCCATCCCCTTCCCAGTTTGGGGGGGCTCCTGCACTCTTGGGGGGCTCTGTACACCCCATCCCCTTCCCTGCTCAATCTGGGGGGGCTCTGTGTGCCCCATCCCCTGTACTCTTGGGGAGCTCCATGCACCCCATCCTCATCCCCATCTCCTGGCCTCCCGCGGGGCTCCATGTACCCCATTCCCTGCCCTCTTTGGGGTGCTCAGGACTCCCTGCACCCCATCCCCTGCCCTCCCGGGGGGCTCCACGTGTCCCCCAACTCCGTGGCCCCCTATGTGCGCTGTCCCCGAGCTCAGGGTCCCCACCGTGATGTCCCCCCGCCACCAGCTCTCCAGCGGGGACCGTGACTGTACCGGGGGCTGGAGCCCTGGGGGACCCCTGGGGTCCCCCCAAAACATGGGGTGCACGGAGACCCCCCAGATTAGGCAGGGATGGGGGGCATGGAGCCCCCCAGGAGGGCAGGGATGGGGTGCAGAGAGCCCCCCCAGTTGGGAAGGGGATGGGGTGCACGGAGCATCTCCAGATTGAGCAGGGATGGGGTTGGGGTGCACGGAGCCCCCCAGGAGGGCAGGGGATGAGGATGGGGTACACAGAGCACCCCTAGATTGGGAAAGGGATGGGGTTGGGGTGCACGGATCCCCCCAGGAGGACGGGGATGAGGATGGGGTACACAGAGCACCCCTAGATTGGGAAAGGGATGGGGTTGGGGTGCATGGAGCACCCACTGATTGGGAAGGGGATGGAGATGGGGTGCATGGAGCACCCCTAGATTGGGCAGGGATGGGATGCACAGATGGGATGCCTGGCATGTGGGGGGTGCCGGGGCTCTGGATGCTCCAGGGGGCTCAAGGATGCCATGGGAGGTGGGGTAAGGGGCACCCCGAGCCCCAAGGAGCCCCCGGAACGTGGGGCAGATGCCCAGGGATCCCGGGATGTGAGGTGAGGGGCGGGGGGGGGTGGGATGCCCTAAGAGCCCGTGGTACCCGGGATACGCACGGCACCCGCGATGCCCAGTGCCCAGGATGCCCATGATACCTGGGATGCCCACAGTGTCCGGAGTGTCCGAGATGCCCACGGTCCCTGGGATGCCCAAAACGCTCAGGATGCCTAAAGAGCCCGTGGTACCCGGGATGCGCAGGGTGCCCGGGATGCCTGGGACGCCCACAGAGGCCGGGATGCCCATGGTGACTGGATGCCTGCAGCACCCGGGATGCCCGCGGAGCCCGGGATGCTCGCAGTGCTCAGGATGCCCACAGCCCCCCACAGGATCTCAGGGAGCCTCTGGAGCCCTCAAGACACCCCACAGCACCTGGGACACCAGGGAGCCCGGGATGCCTGAGGTCCCGGGGATGCTCACGGAGCCCAGGGATCCCTGCAGAGCCCAGGGTGCTTGGGGAGCCTGGGATGCTCACAGAGCCAGGGATGCTCACAGAGTCCGGGATGCCCACAGAGCCAGGGATGCCCACAGTGCTCAGAATGTTCGCAGTGACCAAGGATGCCCACAGGGCTCAGGACACCTGCAGAACCCAGGACGCTCCCAGTGCCCAAGGAAGCCCAGGGAGCTCGGGATGCTCCCAGTGCCCAGGGTGCCGTGGAGCCCAGGATGCTCCCAGTGCCCAAGGATGCCCGCAGTGCCCAGGAAAGCCCACGGAATCCAGGATGCTCCCAGTGCCAAGGGATGCCCGTGGACCCAAGGCTGCCCACAGAGTTCAGGATGCTGGCACTGCCCAAGGAAGCCCGTGCAGCTCAGGACGCCCACGGAGCCCAAGGATGCCCGTGGAGCCCAGGGGTGCTTGCAGACCCGAGAATGCCTGTGGAGCCCAAGGATGCCCACAGAACCTGGGATGCTCAGAGACCCAGGGATGCCCATGGCGTCCGGGATGCTCACAGACCGAGGGATGCTTACAGATCAAGGGATGCCCACGGAGCCCGGGATGCTCGCAGACCCAAGGGTGCCTGCAGAGCTTGGGATGCTCGCAGACCCAGGGATACTCGTGGAGCCCAGGATGCTCGCAGACTCAGGGATGCCCGTGCAGCCTGGGATGCTTGCAGATCAAGGGATGCCCGCAGAGCCCGGGATGCTCGCAGACCCACGGATGCTCGCAGTCCCGAGGATGCCTGTGGAGCCTGGGATGCTCGCAGACCCAGGGATGCCTGCAGAGCCTGAGATGCTTGCAGTCCCCAGGATGCCCACGGAGGCCGGGATGCTCGCAGACCCAGGGATGCCCATGCAGCCCAGGGATGCTCACGTACCCAGGGATGCCCACAGAGCCTGGGATGCTCGCAGACCCGAGGATACCCAAGAGCTTGGGATGCTCACAGACCCACGGATGCTCGCAGTCCCAAGGATGCCTGCGGAGCCTGGGATGCTCGCAGACCCAGGGATGCCCGCAGAGCCCGGGATGCTCGCAGACCCGAGGATGCCCATGCAGCCTGGGATGCTCGCAGACCCAGGGATGCCCGTGGAGCCTGGGATGCTCACAGCCCCGAGGGTGCTCACAGACCCGAGGATGCCCACGCAGCCTGGGATGCTCGCAGACCCAGGGATGCCCATGGAGCCTGGGGTGCTCACAGCCCCGAGGGTGCTCACAGACCCGAGGATGCCCATGCAGCCTGGGATGCTCGCAGACCCAGGGATGCTCACGTACCCAGGGATGCTCGCGGAGCCTGGGATGCTCACAGACCTGAGGATGCTCACAGACCCGAGGATGCCCATGTAGCCTGGGATGCCCACAAACCCAGGGATGCCCGCAGACCCAGGGACGCCCACGGAGCCTGGGATGCTCACATACCCAGGGATGCTCGCGGAGCCTGGGATGCTCACAGACCCCAGGATGCTCACAGACCTGAGGATGCCCACGGAGCCTGGGATGCTCAGAGACCCAGGGATGCCCGCGGAGCCCGGGATGCTCACATATCCAGAGATGCCCGTGGAGCCCGGGATGCTCACGTACCCAGGGGTGCCCGCGGAGCCCGGGATGCTCACGTACCCAGGGATGCCTGTAGAGCCCGGGATGCCCGCGGAGCCACTTACCTCTGCGCGGCCGTGCTGGCATCGAGGACGCCGGTGCCCTGCAGCCATCGGACAGAGGGCAGCCCTGCGGGGAGCGGCTCCTCCTTCATGGGCAGCCCCCCCCGGGGCAGCGCCTCCTGCACCGAGAACATGTCAGGGGCCGGGATGCCCGCAGCTCCGCGGCGCCCGGGGAAGCGGCACCGGCGGGGGCGGAGCGGGGGGGCGGGCGCTGCGCCCCCAACTTGGAGAAGGAGCCGCCCGGAGGCAGCGAGTGGGGACCGGGGGGTGGAGAGAGGGAGGGGGACGGGGAGAGAGGGAGGGAGGAGTGGGGATAGAGGGAGGGGAGAGAGGAGGGGATGGGGAAAGAAGAGGAGGGGAGAGAGGGAGGGATGGGAGGAGTGGAGGGAGGGTGGAGTGGGGATGGAGGGATGGGGAAAGAAGAGGAGTGGAGAGAGGGAGGGATGGAGAAAGAGGAGGAGTGGAGAAGAGGGAGGGATGGGAGGAGAGGAGGATGGAGGGATGGGGAAAGAAGAGGAGGGGAGGGATGAGTGGGGAAAGCAGGAGAGTGGAGAGAGGAGGGGATGGAGGGAGGGAGAGAGGGGGAAGCAGAGGAGTGGAGAGAGGGAGGACTGGGGGAAGAGGAGGAATAGAGAGAGGGAGGGATGGGAGGAGGGGAGAGGGAAAGAAGAGGAGGGGAGGATGGAGGAGTGGGGAGAGCAGAGTGGAGGGAGGAGTAGGGAAAGCAGGGGAGTGGAGAGAGGGATGGATGGGAGGAGTGGAAGGAGGGATGGGGATGGGCAGAGGGATGGGGAAAGAAGAGGAGGGGAGAGAGGGATGGATGGAGAAAGAGGAGGAGTGGAGAAGAGGGAGGGATGGGAGGAGAGGAGGATGGAGGGATGGGGAAAGAAGAGGAGGGGAGGGATGAGTGGGGAAAGCAGGAGAGTGGAGAGAGAGAGGATGGAGGGAGGGAGAGAGGAGAACGCAGAGGAGTGGAGAGAGGGAGGGATGGGAGGAGTGGAGGGAGGGATGGAGAGAGCAGAGGAAGAGTGGAGGGAGGGAGTGGGAAAGGAGGAGTGGAGGGAAGGACAGGGTGGGATGGAGGGATGGGGAGTGCAGAGTGGAGGGAGTGGGGGAGGAAGGGAGGGAAGAGTGGAAGAAGTGGAGGGAGGGATGGAGGAGTAAAGAGAGGGAGGGGGATAGAGGGAGGGAGGCTTAAAGCCTTGGAGGGAGGGATGGAGAGGAGCAGGGGGAGGGATGGAGAGCACTGGGGGGAGAGATGGAGGAGGGGGATGGAGGAAGAGAGGGAAGGAAGGAGGAAGGTTTGGAGCACCAGATGGAGGGATGAAGGAAAGGGACAGAGAGGAGCAGCAGAGGGAGGGATGGAAGGAGGGATGGAAGGAGGGATGGAAGGAGGGAGGGAGGGAGGGATGGAAGGAGGGAGGGATGGAGGGAGGGATGGAGGGAGGGAGGGATAGAAGGAGGGAGGGATGGAAGGAGGGAGGAGGGAGGGAGGGATGGAGGGAGGGAGGGATGGAAGGAGGGAGGGGATGGGATGGAAGGAGGGAGGGATGGAGGGAGGATGGAAGGAGGGAGGGATGGAGGGAGGGATAGAAGGAGGGAGGGATGGAAGGAGGGGAGGGAGGGAGGGAGGGAGGGATGGAGGGAGGGAGGGAGGGAGGGAGGGAGGGAGGGAAGGAGGGAGGGAGGGAGGGATGGAGGGGAGGGAGGGAGGGATGGAAGGAGGGAGGGATGGAAGGAGGGAGGGAGGGATGGAGGGCTGGCAGGAGGCTTTCGCAGAGGGGCAGGGATGCTGCTAGCGAGGACAGGGGCGGCAGGGGGGGTGTCGGGGGGGTCCGCGGGGTGTCGGGGGGGTCCCGTGGGGGGCCGGTTACCGGGCGGGGGGCGGGCCGGTCCCGGTGCCCGGGGCGGGGGTGCCGGGGGTGCCGGGGTCGGGCTGGGGGGGGGGCGGCGGCGGCAGCAGCAGCAGCAGCGGCGGCGGGAGGTGGGGGGGGGGACGACGACGACGGGGGGGGGGTGGTCTGGCTGGGGTGTCCCCCGCTGCCCTCCCCCCCGGCGCCGCCGCCGGGGCCGCCCCCCCCCCGCCGCCAGCACCATCAGCAGCAGCAGCCGAGCCGCCCCCCCCCGGGCCGGGCCCATCCCCGGAGCCAACGCCCGCCTCCTCCTCCTCCTCCTCCTCCTCCTCCTCCCCGGGGAGGCGGGGGACGCGGCCGGGCACCGCTGACATCATTTCCGGGGAGGAGCACCGGGCACCGACCCCCCCCCCCCCACCCCCCCGGGGGGCCGTCCCGGGGCGGGGGGACACCGGGCGTACCCCGCGGGGGGACCCGGGGAGAGAGCGCGCTGCATCCCCGGGATGCTCGGGGGGGACCCTGGAGAGACTCGGATGGGGACCAGGGGATCCTGGAGAGGACACCCCGGCATCCCCGGGAGGCTGGGGGGGAGCTCAAATGAGTCCCAGGGGGACCCAGAGGAGACCCCGCTGCATCCCCTGGGATGCTTGGGGGGAGTCTCTTCTGCATCCCTGGGATGCTTGGGGGGACCCTGGAGAGGACCCAAATGGGTCCCACAGGGGACCCAGAGGAGACCCCGCTGCATCCCCGGGATGCTCAGAAATGGGGGGACCCCAAATGGGTCCCAGGGAGATCCTGGAGAGATCCGAAATGGGGAACCAGGGGGGACCCTGGAGGAGTTCCTGCTGCATCCCTGGATGCTGGAGGGGAGCCCGAATGGTTCCCAGAGGACACCCTGGAGAGACCCCCACTCTGAATGGGGACCAGCGGGACCCTGGAGGAGTCCCTGCTGCATCCCCTGGGATGCTCAGGGGACCCTGGAGAGACCCAAATGGGTCCTGGAGGAGACCCTGGTGCATCCCCGGGATGCTTGGAACAAGGGGACCCCCGAAATGTTCTCAGGGAGACCCTAGAGAGACCCAAATGGGTCCCAGGGGGACCCAGAGGAGACCCCCGCTGCCTCCCTGGGATGCTCGGGGGGACCCTAGAGAGACCTAAGTGGGGACCAGGGGGACCTGGAGAGACCCATATGGGGACCAGGGGGACCCGGAGGAGACCCCACTCCATCCCTGGGATGCTCGGGGGTGACCCTGCTGCATCCCCCCAAGTGGCCCCTACTGCACCCCCCCCGCCCTCTTGCCCCCCCCCAAAGTGTCCCCCCCTTCCATCCCCCCAAGTGTCCCCCCCCAATTGTCCTCTACTGTCCTCTTCCCCCAGACTGACCTCTCATGTGTCCCCCCCCCAAGCTGTCACCTCATGTCCCCCCATCTCCTCCTGCCTCCCCCCTCCAATTATCCCCCACTGATGGGGTCCATGGGGAGGGGATGGGGTCCATGGGGAGGGGATGGGGTCTATGGGGAGGGGATGGGGTCCATGAGCAGGATAGGATCCATGGAGAGGGGATGGGGTCCATGGGGAGGGGATGGGGTCTATGGGGAGGGGATGGGGTCCATGAGCAGGATAGGGTCCATGGGGAGGGGATGGGGTCCATGGGGAGGGGATGATGGGGGTCTATGGGGAGTGTGGGTTCCTGGGCATGTGGGTGATTTGATGGCCACATCAATGAACCAACGTGTACATAGATGACTTGGATGGGCTGGTGGGTGCATGGATGGGCTGGTGGGCTCACGGATGGGCTGGTGGGCTCACGGATGGGCTGGTGGTCTCATGGATGGGCTGGTGGGCTCACGGATGGGCTGGTGGGTGCATGGATTGGGCTGGTGGTCTCATGGATGGGCTGGTGGGCTCACGGATGGGCTGGTGGGCTGGTGGGTACAGGCACAGTAACACATTTCTCCCCAATATCTCATCTCCATCTCCCCTCTCTCAGCTCAAAACCGTTCCCCTCGTCCTGTCCCTGCCCTCCCTGACCAAAAGCCCCTCCCCAGCTCTCCTGGAGCTCCTTTCCCTACTGGAAGCTGCTCTAAGGTCTCCCCGGAGCTTCTCCTCTCCCGGCTGGACAAGAAGAAGGAAGCCCCTGGCAGTTCCAACCTTACTCTTGCTGCAGCGCCAGCATTGTCCTGATGGAGAAGGTTGTCCTGGGAGTGACTGAAAACCACTTGAGGGACACCAGAGGTTCCTTTTACGCCAACGTCATCCCAGTCAAGCCCCAAGAGAAGCCACTGGGTGTCGCGGTTTGGACTGTGGCAAAGGTGCTGAGAACATCTCCCAAGGATCCTTCAGGGGAAACTGGACACACAACGAGACAAAGTCCGTGGTACGTAGAGATGTGGGATGGGGACGTCCTGGTTGCACATGCCGGCTGGGAGACAAGGCTGGAGAGCAGCTGGTTAAGGAAGGGGATTATCCCACTCCACACCACATCATGGAATCACGGGATGGTTTGGGTTGGAAGGGACCTCAAAGCCCACCCAGTTCCACACTGGGACACCTCCCACTGGATGAGGGGCTCCAAGCCCCATCCAGCCTGGCCGTGAACCCCTCCAGGGGGCAGGTGGCTTAGTTTTTGGTAGAATCATGGAGTATGTTGAGCTGGAAGGGACCCATCAGGCCCGTGGAGTCCAGCCTCCTGCAGCGCGATGGACTTGATGATTGTGGTGGGTGCCCTCCAACTCAAGACTCTCCACGGTTCTGTGATTCACCCCTTGTGCAACCCACAGATGAGCTGGTTTCCTTCCTCCTCCCCGGCTGCTTCGTCTTCTTCCGGCCACTTCTCCAGCGACATCCCAGCTCTCGGTGGTGGCTGGTGGGGAACGTCAGCCCTGACTCACCTCCTTTCGCAACGCCGCGATCCCTGGTTCCATCCGCTCATCTCCTGAGGCCCCGGAGGCTCCAAAGGGGTCATCGCCTCTGGCTGGTGCCGCACGAGGATCCGGTGGTGCTGCATCCCTGGAGAACACGAAGGGAAGGAATGATTGATGGGAATGGTTGGACTCGATGATCCGGTGGGTCTTTTCCAACCTGGTGATTCTATGGTTCTATGAAAAGACTCCCAGCGTCGCTCCGGGACGCCAAGAACAGCCCAATCGATTAAATGTTAGTGTCGTGCCAACACAGAGAATCATGGAGTGGGTCCCATCAGGAGGGACCCATCGGATCACAGAATCATGGGATGGTTTGTCTTGGAAGGGACCCCAAAGCCCATCCAGTCCCACCTCCTGCCATGAGCAGGGTCATCTCCCACTGGATCCGGCTGCTCCAAGCCCCATCCAACCTGGCCTCGGACCCCTCCGGGGATGGGATCTGGATGTTCTGGTTGACATCAAGTTAGAATCATGGGATGGTTTGGGTTGGAAGAGACCCCAAAGCCCATCCAGTCCCACCTCCTGCCATGGGCAGGGACACCTCCCACTGGATCAGGGGCTCCAAGCCCCATCCAACCTGGCCTGGAACCCCTCCAGGATGGGGCAGCCACCTGCCTTGGAGGAGAAGGGAATGGCGAGGAGGAGGATGAAGGTCTGCCTTGGGGTCCAGTTTGAATCTGAATCGGGGTTGGGGTCACAGTTGGGGTCCAGGTTGAATCTGGATGAGGGTTGGGGTCCAAATCAAGATTGGGATCAGGGTTGGGGTCCAGATTGAATCTGGATCAGGGTTGGGGTCTAGATCAGACTCCAGATCAAGGTTGGGATTAGGGTTGGGGTCCAGACTGGATCTGGATCAGGGTTGAGGTCGGGGTCCAGATCTGGATCGGGGCTGGGGTCACAGTTGGGGTCCAGATTGAATCTGGATCAGGGTTGGGGTCCAAATCAAGGTTGGGATTAGGGTCAGGGTCCAGACTGGATCTGGATGAGGGTTGGGGTCAGGGTCCAGATCTGGATCAGGATGCGGATCCATCTCAGGGCTGGGGACCCCGGGACGCGGGCGATGTCCCCGCTGCTGTCCCCGGGCGGGGGGACGCGCGTGACGCCCCTGCGGGCGCAGGAACCCCCCTCCCCCGCCGCAGTGCCGGTTCCCCTTCCTGGCACTCAGATCCCCCCCCAGTGCTCCCAGTACCAGACCAGTAAGCGGGGATGGCGGCAGAGACGTCAGACCAGTACGAGACCCTGCAAATCCAGTACCCCCCAAGCCACCGCCGAGGTGAGCCCCGACCCTGCACCCCAGGGGGGGCTCAGAGCAGCCCCAGGTCCCCTCCTGTCCCCCCAGGTCCCCTCCTGTCCCCTCCCCCAGGTCCCATGGGGGGCTCAGGGCACTTCCAGATGCATCCTGTCCCCCCCAGGTCCCCTCTTCTCACCTCCCAGACCCCTCCTGTCCCCCCCAGACCCATCTTTTCACCCCCCCCAAACCCCTCCTGTTCCTCCGGGTCCCCTCTTGTCCCCCCAGGTCCCCTCCTGTCTCCCCCACAGACTCCTCCCGTCCCCCCCCAGACCCCTCCTGTCCCCCCAGGTCCCCCCCAGACCCCTCCTATCCCCTTTCTGACCCCCCCAGACCCCTCCTGTCCCCCCCCAGACTCATCCAGTCCCCCCCGACCCCTCCTGTCCCCCCCAGACCCCTCCTGTCCCCTTTCTGACCCCCCCAGACCCCTCCTGTCCCCCCAGGTCCCCTCCGGTCCCCCCCCAGACTCACCCAGTCCCCCTCAGGACCCCCCCAGACCCCTCCTGTCCCCCCCAGGACCCCCCCAGACCCCTCCTGTCCCCTTTCTGACCCCCCCAGACCCCTCCTGTCCCACCCCAGACTCATCCAGTCCCCCCCAGACCCCTCCTGTCCCCTTTCTGTCCACCCCAGACCCCTCCTGTCCCCCGAGGTCCCCTCCTGTCCCCGCCCACAGACTCATCCAGTCCCCCCAGACCCCTCCTGTCCCCCCCAGGTCCCCTCCTGTCCCCCCCCCGACTCATCCAGTCCCCACCAGGACCCCCCCAGACCCCTCCTGTCCCCCCCAGACCCCTCCTATCCCCTTTCTGTCCCCCCCAGACCCCTCCTGTCCCCCCCAGGACCCCTCCTGTCCCCCCAGGTCCCCTCCTGTCCCCCCCCCCAGACTCATCCAGTCCCCCTCAGAACCCCCCCAGACCCCTCCTGTCCCCCCAGGACCCCCCCCAGACCCCTCCTGTCCCCTTTCTGACCCCTCCTGTCCCCTCCTGTCCCCCCAGGTCCCCTCCTGTCCCCCCCCAGACTCATCCAGTCCCCCTCAGAACCCCCCCAGACCCCTCCTGTCCCCCCAGGACCCCCCCCAGACCCCTCCTGTCCCCTTTCTGACCCCTCCTGTCCCCTCTTGTCCCCCCAGGTCCCCTGCCGTTGCCCCCCGTGTCCCGCTGGGCGCTGGGCTCCGTGCTGGCCGTGGGGACAGGGGGGTTCCTGGTCCTGGGGGCCGCCCTGGCCGCGCTCGTCACCCTCTGTAAGTGACCCTGGGGACACGGGGGGTGGCCTTGGGGTGGCCCCGGAGGCGCTGACCCCCCCCTTGTCCCCCCCAGACGTGCAGGGACAGGCCGAGCTGCGGGAGGCGCGCACGGAGCTGCTGGCAGCCGGGGCCCCCCTGCTGCCCCCCAACAGTGGGTGACACCAGGGACCCTGTGCCTGTCCCCCACTCCCTGTCCCCAACCCTGTCCCTGTCCCCAGTCCCAGTCCCTGTCCCCAACCCTGTCCTTGTCCCCAGCCCTGTCCCCAAACCTGGTCCCAGTACCAGTCCCTGTCCCCAAGCCTGTCCCTGTCCCCAAACCCTGTCCCCAGTCCTGGTCCCAGTCACTGTCCCCAAACCCTGTCCCTGTCCCCAGCCCTGTCCCCAGTCCTGGTCCCAGTCCCTGTCCCCAACCCTGTCCCCAGCCCTGTCCCCATATCTGGTCCCAGTCCCTGTCCCCAACCCTGTCCCTGTCCCCAAACCCTGTCCCTGTCCCCAAACCCTGTCCCCAGTCCTGGTCCCAGTCCCTGTCCCCAACCCTGTCCCTGTCCCCACTCCCTGTCCCCAGTCCTGATCCCAGTCCCTGTCCCAGTCCCTGTCCCCAACCCCAAACCCTGCCCCCCAGTCCCAGTCCCCAAACCCTGTCCCCAGTCCCAGTCCCTGTCCCCAACCCTGTCCCCCAGTCCTGGCCCCAGTCCTGTCCCCAACCCTGTCCCTGTCCCCAGTCCTGGTCCCAGTCCCTGTCCCCAACCCTGTCCCTGTCCCCAGTCCCTGTCCCTATCCCTGTCCCCAATCCTGTCCCCCAGTCCCAGTCCCAGTCCCCAACCCTGTCCCTGTCCCCAGTCCCTGTCCCCATCCCAGTCATTGTCCCCAGCCCCTGTCCCCATCCCAGTCACTGTCCCCAGCCCTATCCCTGTTCCCCAGTCTCTATTCCCCAGTTCCTTTCCCCATCCCAGTCCCTGACCCCATCCCAGTCCCCAGTCCTTGTCCCCCAGCTCCTGTCCCCAGACCTGGTCCCAGTCCCTGTCGCCATCCCTGTCCCCAACCCTGTCCCTGTCCCCTAGCCCCTGTCCCCCAGCTCCTTTCTCACCCCTGGTCTCCCAGTCCCTGTCCCCAACCCTGTCCCCTGTCCCAGCCCCTGTCCCATCCCCTTTACCCCAACCCTGTCCCATCCCTGTCCCTGTCCCCATGCCCCAGCCACTCTCTTTGTCCTCCAGCCCTGCCCCCAGTCCCCATCTCTCCACTGTCTCTGTCCCCTGTCCCAGCCCCCAGTCCCTGTCCCCAGTTCCTTTCCCCAGCCCCTGTCCCAGCCCTCAGTCCCCAGCCCCTCTCCCCAGTCCCCATTCCCTGTCCCCAATTCCCACCCCCTGTCCCCAATTCCCATTCCCATTCCCTGTACCCTGTCCCTGTCCCCTGTCCCCATCCCAGGTCCCCGCAGCCCCGGGGAGACCCCGGCCGCAGCACAGCGACGCAAGGACCAGCTGGGTAAGTGTCCCTGGGTGCCCTTGGGTGTCGCCTTGGCTGTCCCCATGGCTTGTCCCCATGGCCTGTCCCCACGGCCTGTCCCCATGGTGTCCCCATGGTTGTCCCCATGGCCTGTCCCCTGGCAGGGCGGTGGCTGCAGGGCCTGGCTCTGGGCTGGCGCTACCACCAGGGCAGCATCTACTTCTTCTCGTCCGAGCGGAAGCGCTGGGACGACGCGCAGCTCGCCTGCCGTGCCTCGCACGCCCATCTCACCTCCATCACCAGCGCCGAGGAGCAGGTGGGTGGGTGGCCAGCGCCGGCACCTCCTGCTCCTGCATCTCCTCACCCTGCATCCCTGGTCCCGGACCTTCTCATCCTGCTCCTGCACCTCCTGCTCCTGCTTCTCCTGCTCCTCCATCCGTCATCCTAGACCTTCTCATCCTGCTCCTCCTGGTCCCGCATCTCCTCATCCTGCATCCCTAGTCCTGGACCTTCTCATCCTGTACTCCTGCACTCCTGGTCCTGGACCTCCGGCTCCTGCTTCTCCTGCTCCTCCATCCCTCATCCTAGACCTCCTCATCCTGCTCCTGCATCTCCTCATCCTGCATCCCTGGTCCTGGACCTCCAGCTCCTGCTTCTCCTGCTCCTCCATCCCTCATCCTAGACCTCCTCATCCTGCTCCCGCATCTCCTCATCCTGCATCCCTGGTCCTGGACCTTCTCATCCTGCACCTCTGGTCCTGGACCTTCTCATCCTGCTCCTGCACCCCTGGTCCTGGACCTCCTGATCCTGCTTCTCCATCCCTCATCCTAGACCTCCTCATCCTGCTCCCGCATCTCCTCATCCTGCTCCTCCACCCCTGGTCCTGCACCTTCTCATCCTGCTCCTCCACCTTCTCATCCTGCTCCTCCACCCTGGTCCTGGACCTTCTCATCCTGCTCCTCCTGGTCCTGGACCTCCTGATCCTGCTTCTCCTGCTCCTCCAACCTGGTCCTGGACCTCCTGATCCTGCTTCTCCTGCTCCTCCAACCTGGTCCTGGACCTCCTGATCCTGCACCCCTGGTCCTGCACCTTCTCATCCTGCTCCTCCACCCTGGTCCTGGACCTTCTCATCCTGGTCCTGGACCTCCTGATCCTGCTTCTTCTGCTCCTCCAACCTGGTCCTGGACCTCCTGATCCTGCTTCTTCTGCTCCTCCAACCTGGTCCTGGACCTCCTGATCCTGCTCCTTCTGCTCCTCCAACCTGGTCCTGGACCTCCTGATCCTGCTCCTTCTGCTCCTCCAACCTGGTCCTGGACCTCCTGATCCTGCTCCTTCTGCTCATCCAACCTGGTGCTGGACCTCCTGATCCTGCACCCCTGGTCTTGCTCCTTCTCATCCTGCTCCTCCACCCTGGTCCTGAACCTCCTCATCCTGCTTCTTCTGCTCCTCCAACCTGGTTCTGGACCTTCTTATCCTGCTCCTCCTGGTCCTGGACCTCCTGATCCTGCTTCTCCTACTCTTCCACCCCTGGTCCTGGACCTCCTCATCCTGCTTCTTCTGCTCCTCCAACCTGGTCCTGGACCTCCTCACCCTGCACCCCTGGTCCTGCACCTTCTCATCCTGCTCCTCCACCCCTGGTCCTGGATCTCCTCATCCTGCAGCCCTGGTCCTGCACCTTCTCATCCTGCTCCTCCACCCCTGGTCCTGGATCTCCTCATCCTGCAGCCCTGGTCCTTCACCTCCTGATCCTGCACCCCCTTAATCCCACACCCCCTAATCCTGTACCCCCTGCCCCGCATCCTCCTAATCCTGCACCCCAATCCTATATCCTCTTAATCCTGCTAATCTCACACTTCTCTAATCCTGTATCTCTCTAATCCTACATCCTCTTAATCCTGCATCCCCCAATCTCACACTTCTCTAATCCTGCATCCTTCTAATCCCACACCCCCTAATCCTACATCCCCTTAATCCTGCACCTCGTTAATCCTGCATCCCCCTAATTCCACACCCCTTAATCCCGCATCCCCTAATCTCGCACTCCCCCGATCCTGCATCCTCCCAGTCCCGCACCCCCTGATCCAGCACCCTCCTAATCCCACTCCCCCCCAATTCCCGTGCCCTTTCCCGCAGGAATACCTGGCGCGGGAGTCGCGGGGTGGCACCTACTGGATCGGGCTGGTGGCCACTGGCCCGGGGGGCTCGTGGCACTGGGTGGACGGGAGCTCGTACTCGAGTGCCCAGAGGTGAGCGGGGATCCGGGGAGGGGAGGGAAGGGGCTCCAGGGCTGCCCCCACCCCTAATCCCGGCCCCACCGACCCCCGCTCCGTCCCCGCAGCTTCTGGGCCGCGGGGCAGCCGGACAATTCGGATCACGGGGAGTGGGGCCGGGAGAGCTGCGCCCAGATCCATCCCGTGGGGAACAGCCTCTGGAACGACCACAACTGCAACTTCACCTTCTTCTGGATCTGCAAGAGGGACCTCAGCGGGCCCTAAGCCCCCGCTCCCACCGGGATTGGCCCCCAACCACACCAGGATAAGAGGCCCGTTCCCATCAGGATGAGCCCCAGCTCCCACTGGAATTAGCCCCTCAGTCTCACTGGGATGAGCCCTCAACTTCTGCTGGAATGAACTCCCCACACCCACCAGGATGAGTCCCCAGTTCCTGGCTCTCCCCAAGGAGCCAGGCCATCCCAGCACCCCAATTCCCAGCTCTCCAGGCCATCCCAGCACCCCTATTCCCAGCTCTCCCAGCTCCCTGCGGAGCCAGGCCATCCCAGCACCCCAATTCCTGGCTCTCCCAGCTCCCTGAGGAGCCAGACCATCCCAGCACCCCAATTCCCAGCTCTCCAGGCCATCCCAGCACCCCTATTCCCAGCTCTCCCAGCTCCCTGCGGAGCCAGGCCATCCCAGCACCCCAATTCCTGGCTCTCCCAGCTCCCTGAGGAGCCAGACCATCCCAGCACCCCAATTCCCAGCTCTCCAGGCCATCCCAGCACCCCTATTCCCAGCTCTCCCAGCTCCCTGCGGAGCCAGGCCATCCCAGCACCCCAATTCCTAGTTCTCCCAGCTCCCTGAGAAGCCAGGCCATCCCAGCACCCCAATTCCTAGTTCTCCTGGCCATGCCAGCACCCAAATTCCTAGTTCTCCCAGCTCCCTGAGAAGCCAGGCCACCCCAGCACCCCAATTCCCAGCTCCCCAGGCCATCCCAGCACCCCAGTTCCCAGCTCTCCCAGCCACCCCGGCACCCCAATTCCCAGCTCTCCCAGCTCCCTGCAGACCAGGCTATCCCAGCACCCCAATTCCCAGCTCCCCAGGCCATCCCAGCACCCCAATTCCTGGTTCTCGCAGCTCCCTGAGAAGACAGGTCATCCCAGCACCCCAATTCCCAGCTCTCCCAGCTCCCTACGGAGCCAGGCCACCCCAGCACCCCAATTCCCAGGTCCCCACACCATCCCAGCACCCCCATTCCCAGCTCTCCCATCTCCCTGAGGAGCCAGGCCATCCTAGCACCCCAATTCCCAGCTCCTCACACCATCCCAGCACCCCAATTCGCAGCTCTCAGGATTTGCTGGAGCCCATTGCAGCCCCAGCTGCCCCACGCCCCCCTCCTATCCCGAGGGGATGGATTCCCATCTCCAAGCATCCCATCCCACAGCGGAGAGGACCCCATCTTGGGGTCCCTCATGTGGATCAGACGGAGCCTCTCGGCACCCGTCCCTGCTCCTGCTCGCAGATCCCACCGGGAGAGCCGCTTTAACACCCCACGGAGCCAGGAAGCCGTGCAGGAGCACGGCATCGTCCCATCTCCACGTGGATTTTATGGCTGGCCCGCGATCCGAACTCCTCAACCCCTCTGTGGTGGTACTGGAGGGGGAGAAAGGGATTAAAAATTGCTCCTCGCTTTTGATTCCTGAGCCGCTTTTCCTGTCCATCCCATCAGGGCTGGGAGACCCAGCAGCTTGTTCTGTGCCTGTGGATCCATGATCTGGGTGACAGGACTGAGTGATCCCTCTGGGAGTTTGCAGGGCAGGGAGGATCTAGAGAGGGACCTGGCCAGGCTGGATCCATGGATGGAGGGCAGGGAGGATCTAGAGTGGGATGTGGCCAGGCTGGACCCATGGATGGAGGGCAGGGAGGATCTAGAGAGGGATGTGGCCAGGCTGGATCCATGGATGGAGGGCAGGGAGGATCTAGAGAGGGATCTGGCCAGGCTGGATCCAGGGATGGAGGGCAGGGAGGATCTAGAGAGGGATCTGGCCAGGCTGGACCCATGGATGGAGGGCAGGGAGGATCTAGAGAGGGATCTGGCCAGGCTGGACCCATGGATGGAGGGCAGGGAGGATCTAGAGAGGGATCTGGCCAGGCTGGATCCATGGATGGAGGGCAGGGAGGATCTAGAGAGGGATCTGGCCAGGCTGGATCCATGGATGGAGGGCAGGGAGGATCTAGAGAGGGACCTGGCCAGGCTGGATCCATGGATGGAGGGCAGGGAGGATCTAGAGAGGGACCTGGCCAGGCTGGATCCATGGATGGAGGGCAGGGAGGATCTAGAGGGGGACCTGGCCAGGCTGGATCCATGGATGGAGGGCAGGGAGGATCTAGAGGGGGACCTGGCCAGGCTGGATCCATGGCTGGAGGGCAGGGAGGATCTAGAGAGGGACCTGGCCAGGCTGGATCCATGGCTGGAGGGCAGGGAGGATCTAGAGAGGGATCTGGCCAGGCTGGATCCATGGCCAAGTCCTATGGGATGGGGTTCACCAAGCATCCTGGCTTGGATCAGCCATGGGGTGGCCAGCAGGGATTGTCCCCCTGCCCCTCGAATCCTGGGCTCAGTTCTGGGCCCCTCGCTCCAAGAAAGCCCTGGAGGGGCTGGAGTGTGGCCGGAGAAGGGATCAGAGCTGGGAAGGGTCTGGAGACCAGGGGTTGTGGGAGCAGCTGAGGGACCTGGGGCTGTTGAGCCTGGAGAAAAGGAGCGGAGGCGAGACCTCCTGGCTCTGCGCAGCTCCCGGAGAGGAGGCTGGAGCCAGGCGGGGGTCGAGCTCTGCTCCCCAGGAACCAGGGATGGGAGGAAACACCTCCAGCTGGGCCAGGGGAGGGTGAGGTGGGATACTGGGAACAGTTCCTCCATGGAGAGAGCGGCAGGGGCTGCGCAGGGTGGTGGAGGAGCCCCCATCCCCGGAGGGGTCCAAAAGCCGCACAGCTGAGGAGCTCAGGGATGGTTTAGTGTGGACAGGGGTGGTTGGATCTCCGAGGTCTTTTCCAAGCCAAGCCAGCACAGATCCCACTTTCAGGCTCATCGGGCGGCTTTGAGGCCCATCTCCCGATCCAGCGCCTGGAGGAAGCACTCGTTGAGGAAAAGCAAGCGGCCGTGGGGCAAGAGGCGATCGAGGAGGCGGTCGGCGACCTCGGGTCGGAGCAGAACGTCGGTTCCGGAGCCGAGGAGACGGAGGGAAGCAAGGAACCGGGGCGTGAGGCGGCGCAGGGTGATCTCGGCCAGCGGGAGGTTCTCCCGGGGGTCACAAACCAGAGCGAAGGCGAGGGATAAGACGGAGATCCAGGCTACCGTCAACCGCTCAGGAAAGGGGTCCCCAGGGCGCAGCTGGAAAACGCCCCCCGGAGCATCCTGGAGCGAGATCGGCTCATCCGGAGGGAGTTGGGGGGACGGCGAGCGCCCCGAGGACGCCTGGAGGAGCCGGCACTGCGAGGCCACCTGCCTGCGAGAGAAAAGGGGGGGGCTCGGGTTAGGATCGCCCCCAAAAAGGGGCAGGGGGACCCCCTGTTGTGGGGGGAACAGGGCTCAGTGGGACCCTTGGGGTGGTGGGATCATGGATCTGGGGGTCCCACTGAGCCCTGTCCAGCCAGAAAACGGGGTGTTACCACCCTGGGGTCTCATCGAGCTCCATCCCTCCAGAAAACTGGGGGGGTCCTGCAGATCCCAGGTGCCCCCCAAAAGTGGGATCCTCACAGGTGAGCTCCTGCAAAGCCCCCCAGAAGGGGTGACCATGAGAGTTCCCATGACCGGGGGAGAGGGTCCTGCAGAGTCCAGGTGCCCCTCAAAGGGGTCCCCAAGGCTGGTGAGGTCTCTGGGAGGAGGTATCAAGTTTCGGGGGGTCCTGCAGAGGCCAGAAGCCCCCCAAAAGGGGGTCCGCACGGCTGGTGAGGTCCCAGGGAGGGGCTGTCAAGGTCCTGGGCGCCCTGCAGAACACAGGCACCCCCCAAAAAGGGGTCCCCATAGGTCAGGGGGTGCCAGGGATGGGACATCACAGCTCTGAGGGTCTGGCAGTCCCCCCCAAGCGGGGTCCCCAAGGCTGGGGGTCCCTGCAGAGCCCAGGAGCCCCCCAAAAAGGCTGGGGGGAACTGCAGGGAGGGGGTGACAATGTCCTGGTCGTCCTGCAGAGCCCAGGAGCCCCCCAAAAAGGCTGGGGGGAGCTGCAGGGAGGGGGTATCACGTCTCTGGGGCCCTGCAGCCCCCCCAGAAGGGGTTCCCCCCAGCCCAAGGGTCCCAGCAGGGGGCTCCCCGGTACCTGGCGAGGGCCAGCAGCTGCTCCTTGCGGCGCAGGCGCTGCCGTGCGGGGTCCCCGGCGCCGGGGGGGTCCCCGAAGGTGCGGGCGTAGAGGAGGCGGCAGGAGGGAGCCCCGGGGCCCGGCGGCTCCGGCCCGCACAGCGCCAGCACCACCAGGGCCCGCGCCATGGCGGCCGCGCCGGGTCACGTGGGGCCGCGCGGCACCTCCCATTGGCTGCGGGGGGCGGAGCGGGCGGCGCTGATTGGCTGAGACGATGAGGGGCGGGGCTTAAGCGGCACTGCTCGACTGAGCGTAAGGGGCGGGGCTTAGAGCGCGTCCTCTGCACGCGACAGCATGATTGGCTGAGGCGGAGAGGGGGCGGGGTTACGGCGACACTGATTGGTTGAGCGTAAGGGGCGGGGCTTAGAGCGCGTCCTGTGCACGTGACAGCATCAGTGGCGGCGCTGATTGGCTGAAGCGATGAGGGGGCGGGGCTTGGGCCGACGGTGACTGGCTGAGCGTAAGGGGCGGGGCTTAGAGCGCGTCCCCTGCACGTGACAGCATCGGTGGCGGCGCTGATTGGCTGAGGTGATTAGGGGGCGGGGCTTGTGGCCTCGTCTTCAGCGCGGGACTGCAGCTAGCGCTGATTGGCTGAGGCAGCGCGGGGGGCGGCGCTGCTTGGCGGAGAGGGGACAGTGGGCGGGGAAAAACGCGAAAGTGTGGGGGGGGACAAGGGGGAGTGATAGTAGTGGGGGGGCACACAGAGTGGTCCTGAAGGAGCGGGAGAAGCGTGGAGGCAAGACGCGGCAGGCCAGCCCACCTCCTTCCCCGTGCCCTCACTCAAGATGGCGGCGGGGCCTCCGGTTCACCCTCCCTGCGCCCTCACTCAAGATGGCGGCGGGGCCGCCCATTCACCCTCCCCTGTGCCCTTATTCAAGATGGCGGCGGGGCCTCCCGTTCACCCTCCCTGTGCCCTCACTCAAGATGGCGTCACCGGCGTCGCACCGGGCGGAAGCGCAGGCCGCTCAGCAGGGCCCGGGCCGGCACCATGGACTGTTACACGGCCAACTGGAACCCCCTGGGCGAGGAGGCCTTCTACCGGTGGGGGGGGGTGTCCGGGGGTGAAGAGGGGGGTCCCGGGGTGAATGGGGGTCTCGGGATGGAAGAGGGGTCTCAGGGTGAAAGGGGGTCCCGGGAGGAAGGGGGGGGGCCTTGCGTGAGGGGGGTCCCCGGGGTGAAAGGGGGTCCCAGGGTAAAGGGGGGGGTGGTCCTGGGGTGAAGGGGGGTCCTTGGATGAAGAGGGGGTCCTGGGATGAGGGGAGGGGACTCGGGGAGATGGGGGGGGTCCTGGGGTGAAAGGGGGGGTCCCGGGGGAGCCTTTGGATGAAGGGGGGAGTCCTTGGATTAGGGGGAGTCCTTGGATTGGGGGTGTCCTTGGATTAGGGGGGTTACCGGGATGAAGGGGGGGTCCCCGGGATGAATAGGGGCCCTGGGATGAAGAGGAGGTGTCCCAGGGTGAAGAGGGGGCTCCCAGGATGAAGGGGTATTCCCGGGGTGGGTCCCTTGGGATGGGGAATGGGGGGGTCCTTGGATGAGGGGGTGTCCTGCGATGAAGGGGGGGGGGGATCCTTGGATGAGGGGGGGTCCTGGGGTGGGAGAGTCCCAGTGTAGGAGAAGATTCCAGGATGAGAGGAGGGTCTGGGGGTGGTGAGTGGGGTCCCAGAGTAAAGGGGGCTTTCTGGGGCTGGGGGGTCTTGGACCTGTGATGGAACTCGGGGTGAGGGGTTCCCAGGGTGAGGTGGGGGCCCTGGGGCTGGGAGGGGATCCTGGGGGGCTGTAGGTGGTGAGGCTGAGCTGGGGGGTCCCAGAGTGGCCATGGGACTGGTGAGGGGGGTCCCAGGGCAGGTCTGGGGGTCCAGGAGTGGCCGTGGGGCTGGTGGGGGGCCCTGGCTGCGGGGTGGGCGTCATCCGTAGCCCCCTGTCCATTCACCTGTCCGTCCGTCTGTCTCTGCAGGAGGTTCGAGCTGTACACCATGGAGTGGGGGCTGAGGGAGGACCTGCGGGACTGCCTGGTGGCCGCTGCCCCGTACGGGGGGCCCATAGGTAGGGCTGGACCCCAGCGCCCCCCCCAAGACCCTTGAGTGGGGCAGAAACCCCTGCGACCCCCAGCCGGGGGGTGTCCCGGACCCCCAGCGGGGCCAGGGCTGGCACCGAGCGTCCTGTCCCGTCCCAATCCCAGCTCTGCTGAAGAACTTTAAGAAGGAGAAATCACCCAGCGCCCGCCCGCTGCTCGAGATCTACTCGGCCTCGGGACTTCTTCTGGCAACCATCCCGGTGAGCCGGCGCGGCTGCGGCAACCTCGCCTCCAACCGGCACCCCCGGAGCTTCTTGGGGGGCCGGGATGGGGCAGGGGGACGTTGGGATGGGGCAGGGAGACATTGGGATGGGGCAGGGGGACATTGGGATGGGGCAGGGGGACTTTGGGATGGGGCAGGGGGACATTGGGATGGGGCAGGGGGAGCCTGGGATGGGGCAGGGGGAGCCTGGGATGGGGCAGGGACTTTGGGATGGGACAGGGGGACATTGGGATGGGGCAGGGGGACTTTGGGATGGGGCAGGGGGACTTTGGGATGGGGCAGGGGGACATTGGGATGGGGCAGGGGGAGCCTGGGATGGGGCAGGGGGACTTTGGGATGGGGCAGGGGGACATTGGGATGGGGCAGGGGGACATTGGGATGGGGCAGGGGGACTTTGGGATGGAGCAGGGGGACTTTGGGATGGAGCAGGGGGATGTTGGGATGGGGCAGGGGGGCTTTGGGATGGAGCAGGGGAACTTTGGGACGTGCCAGGGGGAGCCTGGAATGGGGCAGAGAGTTTGGGATGTGCCAGGGAGAAGCTGCTGGAACGCTGGGAGGGTGTGAGGGGGAAACGGGGAGAGTTGTGGAGAGAGGGAGGCTGCCCAGCCTTGGGAGAAGGGGACGGATTGGAGTGGGAGCTCCCTCCCTTCCTCGCTCAGGGGGATACGGGGCGCCCCGGGGAAAGCTGCTGTGGCCATGGGGTCCTGCAGACCTGGGGTATCAGAACTTTGGAAGCTGTTGGCTTCATGTGTGGCTCCTGGAGGGACACGGGTGGTGCTGGGCTGGCCGGGAGGCTATCATGTGTCCCCTTTCCGCAGTGGAAGAGCGGCCGGCTGGTGCAGCTGGGCTGGACGGCCAGCGAGGACCTGCTGTGCATCCAGGAGGACGGCACCGTCCTCATCTACAACCTCTTCTGCGAGTTCAAGCGTCACTTCAGCATGGGCAACGTGAGCGGGGAGACGGCGGGGAGCTCGGGAGATGCTGAGGGCTGGGGTTGTGCCATGGGAAACCAGCACTGTGAGGTCCCCCTCGAGTGCTGCCTCAGCCCCACGGGACACAGCAAGGAGCCTGGGGCTCTCCCAGCCTCCCTGCAGGGCTGGAAACCCTCCCCTTGGCTCCTGGGGCCAGGACGATTCCTTGTTTGACGCAGGAGCAAGACCTGGCCGAACTGGGATGCTCCCCGGGGTGGCTTCATCCCCGGAACAGCGGGAATGTGGTGCCCTGGCTGCTCCATCCCAGCTCTGTCCTCTCTCTGTGGTGCAGGAGGTGCTGCAGAACCACGTGCTGGAGGCCAAGGTGTTCCACACGGAGTATGGCACTGGCGTGGCCATCCTCACCGGCGCTCACCGCTTCTCCCTGGCCACCAACATCGACGACCTCAAGCTGCGCAGGATGCCCGAGGTTCCCGGTACGGCCCCTTCATAGAATCATAGAATCACCAGGTTGGAAAAGACCCACCAGATCATCGAGTCCAACCATTCCCATCAATCACTAACCCATGTCCCTCAGCACCTCGTCCACCCGGCCCTTA
The DNA here is from genome assembly GCF_032191515.1 of Phaenicophaeus curvirostris. NCBI lineage: Eukaryota > Metazoa > Chordata > Aves > Cuculiformes > Cuculidae > Phaenicophaeus > Phaenicophaeus curvirostris. The sequence goes on from NC_091395.1 coordinate 78,644,349, forward strand.
AACCCGTCCAGGGAAGGGGACTCAACCCCCTCCCTGGGCAGCCTCGGACAGGGACCAATCACCCTTTCTGGGAAATATTTATTCCTAATGTCCAGCCTGACCCTCTTTCCCACAGACCCTGTCTCTGGCTGGGACTGGGGGCTGACGCTGGTGTCTGGCAGGTCTACAGAAGCCACCGTCCTGCTGGGCCGTGCTGTCCCAAGACAGAGTCACCATCGTCCTGCTGGCGGTGGGACAGGATCTCTACCTCCTGGACAACACCTCCTGCTCTGTTGTGGTGAGTGAGCTGTGCCCGGGTGCCCGCAGGGAGCTGCTCCGTCCCCATCCCTGCTGTCCCATGGGATGTTCTGCAGCCTCCATCCCTTGCTGGCTGCTCCATCTTCTCTGGAGCGAGTCTAGAGAAGAGCAAGGAAGCTGGTGAGGGGGCTGGAGAAGAAGAGGAGCGGCTGAGAGAGCTGGGGGGGTTTAGCCTGGAGAAGAGGAGGCTGAGGGGAGACCTCATTGCTCTCTGCAACTCCCTGAGAGGAGGTTGTGGAGAGGAGGGAGCTGGGCTCTTCTCCCAAGGGACAGGGGACAGGACGAGAGGGAATGGCCTCAAGCTCCACCAGGGGAGGGTCAGGCTGGACAGCAGGATGAAATATTTCATGGAAAGGGTGATTGGTCCCTGTCCGAGGCTGCCCAGGGAGGAGGTTGAGTCCCCTTCGCTGGAAGGGTTTAAGGGCCGGGTGGACGAGGTGCTGAGGGACATGGGTTAGTGATTGATGGGAGGTGATCCAGTGGGTCTTTTCCAACCTGGTGATTCTATGATCCCTGTCCCTGCTGTCCCATGGGATGCTCTGCCGCCTCCATCCCTGTCCCTGGTGTGACCGTGTCCCTTTCCCTGCCCCAGACCCCTCCCGGGATGAGCCCCTCGGCCGGCTCCTACCTCCAGATGGCCGTCTCCTTCAACTACCGCTGCCTGGCACTCTTCACCGACTCTGGCTACATCTGGATGGGACTGACATCCCTCAAGGTGGGCATCTCCCTCCTCCCATCGCGCAGTGTTTGCTCTCAGCCCACCCTCGCTCCCTCTCTGGAGGCAGATGCAGCAGCACGCGGTGTCCACGTGTGTTCCCATGGATTTGGAGCTGTGCTCCTGCCCTTGGGAAATCCATTCTTTCTTCTTCCCCTGATTTCTTTCCTTACTCCCCAGTTTCTGTTTCTGGAGCTGCCTTTTTGCTGGCCTTGTACCTCCCTTTCTCTGCCTGAGCTCCCCAGATAAACAGCATTTCTCCCACAGAATATGTGACAGGACAGGAGGAAACAGCCTCAGGTTGCCCCAGGGATGATTTAGGCTGGATAGTAGGAAAAATTCCTTCATGGAAAGCGTTGTCAAGTGCTTGCAGAGGCTGCCCCGGGCAGTGGGGGAGTCTCCATCCCTGGAGGGCTGCAAAAGCCATGTAGACGTGGCCCTTAGGGACAGGGTTCAGTGGTGGAGTTGCTAATGTTGCCTTTACGGTTGGATTCGACTATCTTAAAGGTCTTCTCCAACCTCAGTGGTTCTGAGATTCCGTGATTGCTTTTTCCCCAGCAATCACAGCTCTGTTCCATCCATACCCCAATCTGCTGAGCCTGGCCCCGTTCCCTGGGCACTCCCAGCCTTATCCCCAGTGCCACGGTGCTCGCTGCGCCGCGGGGACCCAGCTTCCACGTCCTTATTCCGCTCTGCAAATTCCCCGCGGCTGTGGGGCTCGTGCCATGTGGTGCCGGTTGCTTCCGTGTCCTCGGAGACCAATCCTGCTCCCTTCAGCTCTGTTCGGAGCTCACTCCAGGACGAGCAGCTCCCGTCTGGAGCTGCAGATGGGCCTGGGTGCTGCCACAGCACCTGCTCATGGCCCAGGAGCTACTTTCAGCTTTTCCCTACGGCACAACCGCGATGCCGCCCGTCCCTGTGCCACCATCCCCTGACCCGGCTCTCTCCGGCCGCAGGAGAAGCTCTGCGAGTTCAACTGCAGCATCCGATCGGCGCCCAAGCAGATGGTTTGGTGAGTGATCTGGCCGTGCCCACCCGCCCTCCTCCGCCGCCCCGAGCCTTTCCCAGGGTTTTCTCGGCTCTGCAGCCGCCCCGGGAGCCTCTCGTGTCCCCGGTGCTGCCGTCGGGGCTGCGGCAGCGCCAGGGCTGAGCCGGGGCTCCCGCAGGTGCATGCGGCCCCGGAGTCGGCAGCGTGCGGTGGTGCTGGCCTGGGAGCGGCAGCTGATGGTGGTGGGGAACTCCTCGGAGTGCATCCAGTATCCTTTGGGGAAGAGGGACTGTGTCCTTTCCAAACTGCAGGCGTCGTGGTCCCTCCTTTGCCGTCTGTGCCGTGGGCACCGGTGTTCCTGGAGCCCCCTCGGAGTCAGTGGCCACCCAGGGTAGTCAGAGGAGCTTGGTGTCGTTCCTCTGCTCCTCTCCTCTGCTGTTCTGCCACCTTCTCCCCTGCCCAGCCTGGTCCTGTACAGCAGCGCAGCCCCTCCTGTCCTCCTGCCTTCCCGGAGCCTCCCTGCAGCAGGAATCCTGTTCCCCCTCAGCTCCGAGAGCAGCGCCAGTGCCAGGAGCCACCAAAGCCCCCACGGCTGGGAGTGCCAGCCCCGTCGAGGTCCAGACCCTGTTCCCCAGGGGCGAGAGGGGATTCCTCGCCCTCCACCTGCTGATCCCGTGCCCTGCTGCCTCTCCGTGCAACAGGGGGTCGTGATCCAAGGGGGTCAGGGGCTTCGAGGGGTCTCTCGGTGGCACCGGCAGGGCTGGGCTGCACCCAGAGCTGCTTTCAGCCCATGAGCCCTTAGCGGGGAGCACAGGTTTGTCCTGGATGAGGACTCCTACCTGGTGCCAGAGCTGGATGGGGTCCGGATCTTGTCTCGCACTTCCCACGAGTTCCTGCACGAGATCCCAGGTGAGACGGCGTGGGTTGGTGAGGTCGAGTTCCAGCGTGACCCTCCCCTGGTGGAGCTTGAGGCCGTTCCCTCTCGTCCTGTCCCCTGTCCCCTGGGAGAAGAGCCCAGCTCCCTCCTCTCCACAACCTCCTCTCAGGGAGTTGCAGAGAGCAATGAGGTCTCCCCTCAGCCTCCTCTTCTCCAGGATAAACACCCCCAGCTCTCCTGAGCGGGGGCAGCTTCCCATCCTCTCAGCCCTCTGAGGTCTGGCCCAGCTCGGCGCCCCTGTTCCTCGCATCCTTCATGGCTGCCGGGCTCGCGCTTCCAGAGCGGAGCTGCCCGGGAGCTGCCGTGGCTCTTGTGGGGAGGAAAAGCTCCTCGCAACGACCGTGAGCCCCTTGCAGAGCTCCAGGCTGGGGGAAGAGCGGCTGGAAAGCTGCCTGGTGGAGAGGAACCTGGTCAGCAGCACCTGAACACGAGCCAGCAGTGGCCCAGGTAGCCAAAGTGGCCACCAGCACCTGGCTTGGATCAGCTGTGGGGTGGCCAGCAGGAGCAGGACAGGGATCGCCTGCACTCATGAGGCTACGCTTCAAATCCTGGGCTCAGTTCTGGGCCCCTCGCTCCGAGAAAGCCCTGGAGGGGCTGGAGCGCATCCGGAGAAGGGATCGGAGCTGGGAAGGGGCTGGAGAACAGGGGTTGTGGGACCTGGGGCTGTTGAGCCTGGAGAAGAGGAGGTGAGGGGAGACCTCCTGGCTCTGCGCAGCTCCCGGAGAGGAGGTTGGAGCCAGGCGGGGATCGGGCTCTGCTCCCCAGGAACAAGGGGTGGGATGGGAGGACTGGATGTGCTCTGAGGGCTTTTCCAACCCTAATGATTCCACGATTCGGTGTCCCGGCAGCTGCCCCGCTTCTGTTCTCGTGAAGGCCGGGTGAGTTGGTGCAGCGGGTGCAGGCGATGCTCCTGGGCTGGGACAGCCTCTGACGTGGTTTTATATCCCCTCTCCCTAGAGGCCAGCCAGGAGATCTTCAAAATCGCCTCCATGGCCCCAGGCGCCCTCCTGCTGGAGGCACAGAAGGAGTACGAGGTACGGCTGGGTGTCTCCAGTGGAAATCACTGCTGTGTTACACCACGGTGGTGGGAAGGGCTCTTGATTGGGAGGACAGGGGTAGGATGAGAGGAACAGTTCTGAGCTGCGAGAAGGGAGATTGAGATGAGATCTTGGGGAGAAATGTTCTCCTGGGAGGGTGGGGAGGCCCTGGCCCAGGTTGCCCAGAGCAGGGGTGGCTGCCCCATCCCTGGAGGGGTTCAAGGCCAGGTTGGATGGGGCTGGGAGCCCCTGAGCCAGCAGGAGGTGGGTGGGACTGGGTGGGCTTTGAGGTCCCTTCACACCCAACCCAACCCATCCCATGATCCTGGAGGTCCCCGCTGCTCGCGGGGTGCTGGGGTGTCAGGGCTGTCCCCAGCCGGTGAGAGCCCCGCGTGCCGTGCTCCCTGCAGAAGGAAAGCCAGAAGGCAGACGAGTACCTGCGGGAGATCAAGGACCAGAAGCTGCTCCTGGAGGCGGTGAGCCAGTGCATCGAGGCCGCCGGCTACGAGCACGAGCCAGACACACAGAAGTCGCTGTTGAGGGTGAGTGGAGTGGGGGGAGGCTCTGGCTGGGCCTCTCACCACAAGAAGGATGTTGAGGCTCTGGAGCGAGTCCAGAGAAGAGCAAGGAAGCTGGGGAGGGGGCTGGAGAAGAAGAGGAGCGGCTGAGAGAGCTGGGGGGGTTCAGCCTGGAGAAGAGGAGGCTGAGGGGAGACCTCATTGCTCTCTACAACTCCCTGAGAGGAGGTTGTGGAGAGGAGGGAGCTGGGCTCTTCTCCCAAGGGACAGGGGACAGGACGAGAGGGAATGGCCTCAAGCTCCACCAGGGGAGGGTCAGGATGGACAGCAGGAAAAAACTTCTCATGGAAAGGGTGATTGGTCCCTGTCCGAGGCTGCCCAGGGAGGGGGTTGAGTCCCCTTCGCTGGAGGGGTTTAAGGGCTGGGTGGACGAGGTGCTGAGGGACATGGGTTAGTGTTTGATGGGAATGGTTGGACTCGGTGATCCGGTGGGTCTTTTCCAACCTGGTGATTCCGTGAAGGCGCCTCCCTCCTGGCTGCGGTGATGCCGTAGCTGGCACAGCCCCGGTGCCGTGTGCCTTCTCCTGCAGGCAGCCTCCTTCGGGAAGTGCTTCATCGACAAGTTCCCTCCGGAGAGCTTCGTGCGGATGTGCCAGGACCTGCGGGTGCTCAACGCCATCCGGGACTATCAGATCGGCATCCCGCTCACCTTCACCCAGTATCCTCTGACGCTGGGGCGGGAGCAGGATGGGACCCAGGCAGGATCAGTGCTGTTTGGGACTCCGAGCATCTCATCAGGATTGAGCGAGATTCAGAGCTCGGCTCCTGGCCACACGGGGCTCAGGCTCATGGTGGGGTCTCTAGCTGAGACCCCTACACTCATCACACCTCACGGAGCTGAAATGTGGTGCCTGCAAAGCCGAGCTGGCTGTATGTGCCAGGGCTTCCAGGCAAGGAGGGAGGCAGGCACCCAGCACGTGTTGCCCGTGCTCTGAGGGATTTTGTGGTCCAAGGACAAGGTCCTGCACCTGGACTGGGACAATCCCGGCACCGATCCAGGCTGGGCAGAGAACAGATGGGGATCAGCCCTGAGGAGAAGGGCTTGGGGTGCTGGGGGAGGAGAAGCTCAACAGGAGACACAACGTGGGCTCGCAGCCCAGAAACCCCCCGTGTCCTGGGCTGCATCCAGAGCCGCGTGGCCACCAGGGCCAGGGAGGGGATCCTGCCCCTCTGCTCCGCTCTGGGAGACCCACCTGGAGTCCTGGGTCCAGCTCTGGAGTCCTCAGCACAGGGAGGACACGGAGCTGCTGGAGCGAGTCCAGAGGAGGCCACGGAGATGATGTGAGGGCTGGAGAACCTCCTGTAGGAGGCTGAGAGAGTTGTTCAACCTGGAGAAGAGAAGGCTGTGGGGAGACCTTAGAGCAGCTTCTGGTATGGAAAGGGGCTCTGGGAAAGCTGGGGAGAGGCTTTTGATCAGGAACAGGACAAGGGGAATGGTTTTGAGCTGCAAGAGAGGAGATTGAGATGAGATTTTAGGGAGAAATGTTCTCCTGGGAGGGTGGGGAGACCCTGACCCAGGTTGCCCAGAAAAAACATGGGTGCTCCATCCCTGGAGGGGTTCAAGGCCAGGTTGGATGGGGCTTGCAGCCCCTCGTTCCAGTGGGAGGTGTCCCTGCCCGTGGCAGGAGGTGGAACTGGGTAGGTTTTAAGGCCCTTTCCAACCCAAACCATTCTTTGATGCTAAGCCATCCCTTGACCGTCCCCACAGATACAAGCGGCTCACCATTGAAGTCCTGCTGGACAGGTAAGGGTCCCCATGAGCTGGGCACAAGGCACGCTTGGCCCCATTCCTATGGTCCCCATCTACTGGGGGGCTCTTCATGACTCTGGCCAAGCTGCTGAGCTCCTCGGCCCCTCCAGGCTGGTCCTGCGGCGTCTCTACCCGCTGGCCATCCGGATCTGCGAGTACCTGCGCCTCTCCGAGATCCAGGGCGTCAGCCGCATCCTGGCTCACTGGGCCTGCTACAAGGTACGGAGGCGGCTCGGAGCGCTCTGCGCGTCTGGAACCCTGCGGAGAGTGTTCCTCTCGCGCCCTTGCAGGTGCAGCAGAAGGACAAGTCCGATGAGGAGGTGGCCCACGCCATCAACCAGAAGCTGGGCGACACGCCGGGCATCTCCTACTCCGAGATCGCCGCGCGGGCGTACGACTGCGGCCGCACAGAGCTGGCCATCAAGGTGTGTTTGCCGTGGCGCGGAGGCTGGAGGGTGGTGGGGCGACTCAGGGGGTGACCGCACGCTGCCACCTCCTCCAGCTGCTGGAGTACGAGCCGCGCTCCGGGGAGCAGGTCCCACTGCTGCTGAAGATGAAGCGGAGCAAGCTGGCCCTCAGCAAAGCCATCGAGAGCGGGGACACCGACCTGGGTACGGGGCAGGGCTGCCCGGGGAGGGGGTTGAGTCCCCTTCCCTGGAGGGGTTTAAGGGCCGGGTGGACGAGGTGCTGAGGGACATGGGTTAGTGATTGATGGGAATGGTTGGACTCGATGATTCTGGGGGTCTTTTCCAACATGGTGATTCTATGATTCTGTGATCCAGGCAGGAAACCTCCCTGGGAAGGGGCTTTGGGGCTGGGGGAGCCCCTTGGTGGCTCCCGTGTGGGATGAGGGTGGTGGGAGCTGCTTGAGCCCTCAACACGGGGCTCTGCTTGCTGCCTGGTGTCCCCTTACTCTTCTCCCGATGCTGCTGGCGGCCGTGCTGGGGACAGGAACGTGTTTTCCCTGCTGAGCCGCACTCTCCACCCTAGTCTACACCGTGGTTCTCCACCTGAAGAACGAGCTGAACCGCGGCACCTTCTTCATGACGCTGCAGAACCAGCCGGTGGCCCTGAGCCTCTACCGCCAGGTAAGTGCTGCCACCGCGTCCCCGGCTCTGGGGTGGGCGCCGCTCCCTGTCCCCACGTGCCCTCAATCCCCCTTCGCTCCCCAGTTCTGCAAGCACCAGGAGCGGGAGACGCTAAAGGACCTGTACAACCAGGACGACAACCACCAGGAGCTCGGCAACTTCCACGTCCACTCCAGCTACTCGGAGAAGGTTTGTGCCTGGCAGCGGCAGGAGGGAGGGCGAGGTCCCACCCGGGATCTCTGGAGATCAAAGCAAAGCATAATGGAGCCGGAGCTTCACCTTAGAATCATGGAATCACCAGGTTGGAAAAGACCCACCGGATCATCAAGTCCAACCATTCCCATCAGTCACTAACCCATGTCCCTCAGCACCTTGTCCACCCGGCCCTTAAACTCCTCCAGGGAAGGGGACTCAACCCCCTCCCTGGGCAGCCTCGGACAGGGACCAATCACCCTTGCTGGGAAATATTTTTTCCTGCTGTCCAGCCTGACCCTCCCCTGGTGGAGCTTGAGGCCATTCCCTCTCGTCCTGTCCCCTGTCCCTTGGGAGAAGAGCCCAGCTCCCTCCTCTCCACAACCTCCCCTCAGGGAGTTGCAGAGAGCAATGAGGTCTCCCCTCAGCCTCCTCTTCTCCAGGATAAACCCCCCCAGCTCTCTCAGCCGCTCCTCTTCTTCTCCAACCCCTCACCAGCTTCGTTGCTCTTCTCTGGACTCGTTCCAGAGCCTCAACATCCTTCTTGTGGGGAGGGGCCCAGAACTGACCCCAGGATTCGAGGAGCGGTCTCCCCAGGGCCGAGTCCAGAGGGAGAAGAACCTCCCTGGCCCTGCTGGCCACGCCGGGTCTGATCCAAGCCAAGATGCCCTTGGCCTTCTTGGCCCCCTGGGCCCCTGCTGGCTCCTGTTCAACCAACACCCCCAGGTCCCTCTCCTCCAGGCACTTTCCATCCAGCCTTCTCCTAGTCTGGAGCTGCTCAGGGTTGTTGTGCCCCAAGGGCAGGACCCACCATTTGGCCTCGTTAACCCTCATCCCGTTGGTCTCAGCCGCGAGCGGCATCGTAGCCACATCTCAGCTCTGTTGAGCGCGATCCTGCTGCCTCTTCCCTGGGGTCTGGAGAGGAGGCGGCCGGTGGTGGGAAGCGGGTGGTGGTGGCCTTGCTTGGAAACCGTGCTGAGATGTGGCTGCTCTTGATCCGCAAGGGAAAGGCAGAGAGGTGGATGGATGGAGAGAGCCATGGGAAGGCATTGCAAGGCACGTACTTCTTGATGATTTTGGTGCTTCATGGCCACATCCATGAAGGGCTGGAGAGAAGGCGGATGGGAGGGCGTTGAGGCCTGGCTGCTGTGCCCTCCTGCTGCCCCATGGGCTGGGATTACCCTTCTCCATCAGGGAAACCCTCACGGGGTCCCCAATGTTCATTTCTTGCTCTTGGAGAACGTGGGGGTTGCTGGCACCATCTTCAGCCGATACCCCAGCGCTCGTAGGGCTCCCTCCTGCCCCACGCAGGGAGCTGCCCTGAGCTCCTCGGCGCAGGCAGGGGCTGAGCTGGCCCTGCTCTCTGTCCCCAGCGCATCGAGGGGCGCGTTGGTGCCCTGCAGAACGCCCTGGACGAGTTCTACAAAGCCAAGAACGACTTTGCTGCCAAGGTGAGTGCGGCTGGGGAGTTGCCATGGGGGGTCCCCGTGCTCTCCTGGGACCAGGCAGGGGCAGAGCTGGGCGAGGGGCTCCAGTCTGGCTCCCCGCTTAGCTCCAAGGCTCCTCGGGACCCTCCCAGCTGTCCTTTCGCTCCCCCAGGCCACAGAGGATCAGATCAAGCTGCTGCGGCTCCAGCGGCACCTCCAGGAGGACTTCGACAAGCCCTATCTCGACCTCTCGCTGCACGACACCGTCTCCAACCTCATCCTGGATGGGCACCACAAGCGAGCCGAGCAGCTCTACCGCGAGTTCAAGATCCCGGATAAGAGGTGGGGACGGGCACGAGGGGCTCCTTGGGGCAGGATCCGTGCTTGGGGCTGTGGCAGCTGGAGGAACCAGCTCACCCCCTGCCTCCCCAGGTACTGGTGGCTCAAGATCAGCGCCCTGGCCACCCGTGGGGACTGGGAGGAGATGGAGAAGTTCTCCAAGAGCAAGAAGTCGCCCATCGGGTACCTGGTAAGGGTTTCCCCTGCTGGTGTGAGGCTGTTCCGAGCCGGGGGGGGGCTGTGGGGCAGCAGGAGGGCACGGCCACCAGCCCCCCACGCCCTCCCACCCTGTTCCTCTCCCCTCCAGCCCTTCGTGGAGATCGCGGTGAAGCACCACAACCGCTACGAGGCCAAGAAGTACGCGCCCCGCGTCGGCCCCGAGCAGCGCGTCAAGGCCTTCGTCCTCGTGGGGTGCGTGGGGCAGGGGCTGAAGGCGGCCGTGGGGCAGGGTTGGAGCCCCCGGGAGCAGGTCTGGTTCCTCCAGGAGCAGGAGGTCCCTCCTGGAGCCCCCAGGAGCAGGTGGTTCCTCCTAGGACAGGGCTGGGAACCTGAGGACCCCCAGGGATGGGGTGGGGGAGATCTCCAGGAGAAACAGGCTTGGCTTTCGGAGCCGGGGTGGGACGCGAGGGGTCTGTGGCCTCCAGGCTGAGGTGAGCCAGTACCTGGGGGTGCTGCTGCCCCCCCCAAACCCTCCCGCTGTGCCGCAGGGACCTGGACCAAGCGGCTGATGCCGCCATCGAGCACAAGAACGAGACGGAGATGAACTTTGTGCTGTCCAAGTGCACGGCCAGCACCGACAGCGCCGTGGCCGACAAGCTGAACCGGGCTCGAGCCCAGCTCCTCAAGAAGTGACCCCCCCACCTCGGGGTGCCCACCGTGTGCTCCTGGGGGTTTCCCTTAGCCCCCCATAATCCCACTGGGCTTCTTGGCCCCAGCCTGGGGTGCTGCCCTCTCGTTTTTGGGTCCAGGCACCCGGGGCCGAGGGCAGGGGGCTGTTTGGATGCCGGGCTCCAAAGGATGGGAGTGGGACCCCCACCCCTGCACAGCCCCCACCCCCTGCTGGCGGGGTGTCCCCCCTCCTCGTTCCACGTGCCCCCCTCCCTTCTCACTCAATAAAGAGGAGAGCTCGCTGTCCTGGCTCCAGGTGGGAAATGCTCAGCACCCCAGGGGAGGGGGATGCACTGAGGCAGCCCTGGGGCTCCGGGGGCCCTGGAGCAGCGCTGGGTGCTGGGTTTAAGGGATGGGTGGACGAGGTGCTGAGGGACATGGGTTAGTGATTGATGGGAATGGTTGGACTCCGTGATCCGGTGGGTCTTTTCCAACCTGGTGATTCTGTGATTCTGTGAATGGGTATAAACTGGAGAGGGGCAGGGTTAGGCTAGATAAAAGGAGGAGATTCTTCACAAGGAGGGTGGGGAGGCCCTGACCCAGGTTGCCCAGAGCAGGGGTGGCTGCCCCATCCCTGGAGGGGTTCAAGGCCAGGCTGGATGAGGCTGGGAGCCCCTGATCCAGTGGGAGGTGTCCCTGCCCATAGGGACTGGATGGGCTGGGAGCCCCTGATCCAGTGGGAGGTGTCCCTGCCCACAGGGACTGGATGGGCTGGGAGCTCCCTTCCAATCCAAAATATTCTAAATATTCTGGTTTTGGTATCATTGGGGGTGTCTGTGTCCCTCCCCTCCGCCTGGGGGCGCTGTGAGTTTGTATATAGGGGTTGTGTCTGTGTCCCTCCTCTCCGCCTGGGGGCGCTGTGAGTGTGTTTGGGAGATGTCAGTGTCCCTCCCCGCCGCCTGGGGGCGCTGTGAGTGCGTGTATATAGAGAGGGTGTTAGTGTCCCTCCCTGCCGCCTGGAGGCGCGGGTCCCGCCCGGCCCGACCGCTCTGCGCACGTCGCGGGGCTCTATGGTCGGCCAAGATGGCGGCGCTGGGAGTGAGGCGGGTGGCGGCCGCGGTGAGGGGCAAGGGGTGGGGGATAACGGGGAGGGGGGTGGGATGAGGGTCGGGGAGGGGTCCTGGTTGTGGGAGGGGGAGATATGGAGAGGGGGACGGTCCCAGGGTCCGGGCTGGGGGGGTTCTGGGTGGGGAGGGGGCGGTGGGGATGGAGGGGGAAGGGTAACGGGGAGGGGGGGGGCCTGGTTATGAAGGGGGGGGGATGTGGGGGGGTGATGGGGAGCGCTGGGGGAAATCCGGGATTGGGGGCGACTGGAATGAGGAGGGGTCAGTTTGGGATAGGGGAGGGATAGAGATTTGAGGGGGGGGTTGGGTGAGGAGGGGTCATTTGGGGATGAGGGGGGCGGTATCGATTGGGGGCGGGTTGGATGGAGGGGGGGGTGATGGAGATTTGAGGGGGTTTTGGGGGGGAGGGATTTGGATGGGGAGGGGTTGGTTGGGGATGGGGGAGACTGGGGGGCGAGGGGTACAGGGGTCGATCAGGATTGGGGGTCAGTTGAGGCTGAGGTGGGGGCCAGTCGGGGCTGGAGGGGGTTGTGTTGCCCTGGGAAGGGGCGTAAGGCCTCGGCTGGGTTTTTTGGGCTGGGGGTGTGTGTGCAGGGGTGGGGGGTCAGGCAGGTTTGGGAGTGGGGGGCATGTTGGGCCCGGCTCACTGTGTCTTACACCCCACGACCTCTGTTCTAGGGTCTCTTGCGTGCCCAGAGCCTTGGAGCATGGAGGGGCCTGCGTGTCCCCACCACCACCCTCCAGCAGAACCCAGAGGCCAAGGTGAGAGCGGCATTCCCAGAGCGCCCCCAGTCCACCCCGAACACGGGCAGTGGTCCTGGAGCCCCCCAGGTCCACCCTGAGCTTCTTTTGAGCTGCAAGAGGGGAGATTGAGATTAGATTTTAGGGAGAAATGTTCTCCTGTGAGGGTGGGGAGGCCCTGGCCCAGGTTGCCCAGAGCAGTGGTGGCTGCTCCATCCCTGGAGGTGTTCAAGGCCAGGTTGGATGGGGCTTGGAGCAACTGGATCTGATGGGAAGTGTCCTTGCTCATGGCAGGGGTGGGTCTGGATGGGCTTTGAGGTCCCTTCAACCCAACCCATTCCATGAGTCGGAGTGCACTGGGGTTGGGCTTCTGGCTTAGCAGCCAGTTCTGACTCCTGTCCTCTCCGTGCAGTCGCACAGCACAAAGCCTGAGGGCACGTTCCAGGTCACCATGCTGCCCGGAGACGGTGTGGGCCCCGAGCTGATGCACGCTGTCAAAGAAGTCTTCAAGGTACGGCTCCGGCTCCGTGGGACGGGGCGGGTGCAGAGGGAGGAGCAGGGACGCTGGAAGCACTGCTGGCACAGGGACCCTCGGGGACCAGTCCTAGCAGAGCCCGGAGCCCTTGGAATCATAGAATCACCAGGTTGGAAGAGACCCCCAGGATCACGGAGTCCAACCATTCCCATCAATCACTAACCCATGTCCCTCAGCACCTCGTCCACCCGGCCCTTAAACCCCTCCAGGGAAGGGGACTCAACCCCCTCCCTGGGCAGCCTCGGACACGGACCAATCACCCTTTCCAGGAAAAATCCTTTCCCGATGTCCAGCCTGCCCCAGCTGTCCAGAGCCCTTTGAGTCCTTCCATCCTCCTTCCTGACCAGGAAGCAGCTTTGGAACTGGAGGAGGACGTCAGCTCTGAATGGTTCTGTCCTCTAATGACACGGGGCTGCCTGCCAGGACACCGCTGTGGCAGCCGAAGGGGTGGGGACAGAGAGAAGGGCTTTGAGGAATGGTTGGACTCGATGATCCAGTGGCTCCTTTCCAACCTAGTGATTCTGTGATTCAGTGAGGTGACAGGGAACATCCTGGTTATCCTGGAACCAGAGTGACCCAGTGGTCCAGGTTTCCTGCTGAGCAGGCAGCCTGGCTGGATCAAGGCTTCACCTCCCAGCTTCCCTGATTCCCTCTGGGTCCGTAGCTTCCGTGCGCGGCTCCGATCCGAGGGCAGCTCTCCCTCTCACGCAGGCGGCCAGCGTGCCCGTGGTCTTCGATGAGCATCACCTCAGCGAGGTGCAGAACATGGCATCAGAGGAGAAACTGGATCAAGTGGTGGATTCCATGAAGGAAAGCAAGGTGGCCCTCATAGGTAAGGAACTCAGGAGGGGCTGCACTTGCCTCTGATGGTGCTGGGTGCTGTCAGGGACAGGAATTTCAGAGATCACAGAATCACCAAGTTGGAAAAGACCCACTGGATCATCGAGTCCAACCATTCCCGTCAATCACTAACCCACGTCCCTCAGCACCTTATCCACCCGGCCCTTAAACCCCTCCAGGGAAGGGGACTCAACCCCCTCCCTGGGCAGCCTCTGCTGGGGACCAGTGCCCCTTTCCGTGAAATATTTTTTTCCTGCTGTCCAGCCTGACCCTCCCCTGGTGGAGCTTGAGGCCATTCCCTCTCGTCCTGTCCCTTGGGAGAAGAGCCCAGCTCCCTCCTCTCCACAACCTCCTCTCAGGGAGTTGCAGAGAGCAATGAGGTCTCCCCTCAGCCTCCTCTTCTCCAGGATAAACACCCCCAGCTCTCTCAGCCGCTCCTCTTCTTCTCCAGCCCCCTCCCCAGCTTCGTTGCTCTTGTCTGGACTCGCTCCAGAGCCTCAACATTCTTCTTGTGGGGAGGGGCCAGAACTGACCCCAGGATTCGAGGAGCGGTCTCACCAGGGCCGAGTCCAGAGGGAGATCCCTTTGGATCCTCCCTGCCCCGCAGCAGATCCAGCTTCCACCCAGCTTAGTGTCATCCCCAAACTTGCTCAGGGTGCACCCGATGCCTTCATCCAGGTCATTGATAAAGACATTGAACAGGACCCAGCCCTGAGCCCTGGGGACACCACTTGTCACTGGCCTCCAGCTGGAGTTATCTCCATTTCCCACCACTCTCTGGGCCCTCCAGCCAACCAGTTTTCCCCCCAGGAGCTCGTTCTCCTGTCCAGGCCAGAGGTGACAGTTTCCGAAGCAGAATGCTGGGAGAAACTGTGTCAAAGGCACAGATGATGGCCAGCAGATGAGATGAGATCCCAGAGAAGGGAACGCGCTGAGCAGCACATTCCTGATATATTTGCTGCACATGGGAAAGGGGAGGCTGTTCCCAGCTCCCGCTTTGGAAACAAGATCTGGCATGTCCCAGAGAGGGGAAGGGCCTCGCTGCGTCCTGCAGTGACCGATCAGGCTCCGAGCTGGGGTTCAACTGAACTCCCCCTGCCCCAGGCAGTGTGTTCCACGCTCTGTGTTCTTACTGCTGCTCTGTTGTCCCACAGGGAAAATCCACACCCCCATGGAGTACAAGGGAGAGCTGGCGTCCTACGACATGCGGCTCCGGTAAGCCTGGTGCCCCGACTGAGTGCTGGTTGCCAGGAAATCACAGAATTATGGAACAGTTTGGCTTGGAAGGGACCTCTGAGCCCATCCAATTCCCGTGGGCAGGGACACCTCCCGCTGGATCCGGTTACTCCCAGCCCCATCCAACCTGGCCTTGAGCCCCTCCAGGGATGGGGCAGCCACCCCTGCTCTGGGCAACCAGGGCCTCCCCACCCTCAAAGGAGAACATTTCTCCCCAAGATCTCATCTCAATCTTCCCTCTTGCAGCTCAAAACCATTCCCCTCGTCCTCTCCCTGCCCTCCCTGATCCAGAGCCCCTCCCCAGCATTCCTGGAGCCCCTTTCCATACGGGAAGAACTGTGTTGCGTTCACTTGTGGCTCTGCTGCAGAACCAAGAGCCAAGGGCAGTGAGTCCCAGAGCCATTGGGACGTTACTGAGCCGTTGGGAAGTAGATCCCAAAGGACTGTGGCCAGGAGCTGCCTCCTTTGAGTGTGATCCTGCTACCTGCATCCCTGGGGCTCCTGGAGAGGACACAGTGGGTGGCTGGGAGGTGGGCGGTGGTGGCCTCCCTTGGAAACAGTGGGTGCCGAGATGTGACTGCTCCTGATCCGTGAGGGAAAGGCAGAAAGGTGGATTCACAGAGAGTTGTGGGAAGGCGTTTGGGAGGCAGGAGCCACCGGTACCACCACCAGCACTTGCAGGGCACGGTTTTGGCCCAGGAACAGCGCATGTCATAGAGTCACCAGGTTGGAAAAGACCCACTGGATCATGGAGTCCAACCATTCCCATCAATCACTAACCCACGTCCCTCAGCACCTTGTCCACCCGGCCCTTAAACCCCTCCAGGGAAGGGGACTCAACCCCTCCCTGGGCAGCCTCGGACAGGGACCAGTCACCCTTGCTGGGAAAATTTTTTTCCTAATGTCCAGCCTAACCCTCCCCTGGTGGAGCTTGAGGCCATTCCCTCTCGTCCTGTCCCCTGTCCCTTGGGAGAAGAGCCCAGCTCCCTCCTCTCCACAACCTCCTCTCAGGGAGTTGCAGAGAGCAATGAGGTCTCCCCTCAGCCTCCTCTTCTCCAGGATAAACCCCCCCAGCTCTCTCAGCCGCTCCTCTTCTTCTCCAGCCCCCTCCCCAGCTTCGTTGCTCTTCTCTGGACTCGCTCCAGAGCCTCAACATCCTTCTTGTGGTGAGGGCCCAGAACTGACCCCAGGATTCGAGGAGCGGTCTCCCCAGGGCCGAGGCCAGAGGGAGAAGAACCTCCCTGGTCCTGCTGGCCACGCCGGGTCTGATCCAAGCCAAGATGCCCTTGGCCTTCTTGGCCCCCTGGGCCCCTGCTGGCTCCTGTTCAACCAACACCCCCAGGTCCTTCTCCTCCAGGCAGTTTCCAGCCAGACTTCTCCTCGTCTGGAGCTGCTCAGGGTTGTTGTGCCCCAAGTGCAGGACCCGGAATGCCGACTCTGCTGCTCCTCTCCAGGCGCAAACTGGACCTGTTCGCCAATGTTGTCCATGTCAAGAGCTTGCCGGGCTACCAGACGCGGCACAACAACTTGGACCTCGTCATCATCCGCGAGCAGACGGAGGGCGAGTACAGCTCGCTGGAGCATGAGGTGCGGGAGCCTCTCACCCCCCGGGGGTGCTCAGCTAGGGGCCTGGCCCGGGATGGGGGGCTGTCTGTGCTGGGAATTCCTTCCAGCTTTCCATACCGAAGCTGAGGAGCTGGGTGGAGCAGCACTGCGGGGATTGGGAGAGGATTTAATGATGGGGATACACGCAGACCCAGTGAGGTTGGCCGTGGGATGCCAGGAGAAAGGGAGATGGTGTTACGGAAGCTTGTGATGGGAATGATCCGGGCGCAGGCGTGACGCCGGGGCAGCTTCTCACGCTCCCGCTCCGCTCCCGCCCCAGAGCGCGAAGGGCGTGATCGAGTGCCTGAAGATCATCACGCGGGCCAAGTCCCAGCGCATCGCCAAGTTCGCCTTCGACTTCGCCACCAAGAAGGGGCGCTCCAAGGTGACGGCCGTGCACAAAGCCAACATCATGTGAGTGTGGGAGCGGATCAGGGTCACAGCAGCGCTGCTCTGGCTCCAGAGAGGCCGGGCTTTCCCTGGGAATGGTGTTTTCCTCTCTGCGTGGCCTGATTTCCAGCCCAGGGCCCCACAGGGGCAGCCTGGAGCCAGGGAAAAGCTCTGGCACCGGGAGGTGATCTCTCCCTGCTCCCCAGGCTCCCCACGGGTGGGTGTGCAGGGCTGTGGGATGCTCCAGGTTTGCCTGCTTCACCATGCCCTGCGAGTCACCATGGGATTACCTGCTGCAGGAAGGATTCCTCTGCCGTCCCGCAAACTCTTTCTCTGTGTCTTGTCCTGCAGGAAGCTGGGCGACGGGCTCTTCCTGCAGTGCTGCGAGGAAGTGGCAGAGCTGTACCCCAAGATCAAGTTTGAAACCATGATCATCGACAACTGCTGCATGCAGGTGAGGATCCTGGGCCCCGGAGCTTGGAAACCTGAAATAATGCTGCTGGTGGCAGCTCCAGGCGGACACCCCGGCCCGGAGAGTTGCTGCTTGCACAAACCCGGAGCCTTCTCCTTGCTCTGCTCAGCTGAGGGCAGGAGCTGCAGGGATTGGAGGTGGCAGGGACGCAGGGAATCACAGAACCGTGGAATTATCCATGTTGGAAAAGACCTCTGAGAGCATCGAGTCCCATCATAAACCTCACAGTGCCCGATCTGTGTCCCAAAGTGCCACATCCACATGGTCTTTGAACCTTTCCAGGGAATGGGGACAGCTCTTTCTGGGAAGGAATTTTCCCAATATCCAATCTAAACCTCCCTGGCAAAGCTGTCTCTCATCTGAGCCTGAAAAGCTCTGCCTGGTGAGACGTGTCCTTGGCTCCCGAGCCATTCCCGCGGCTCCGAGTCCTCCCCACGGTCCCCTGAGCGCAGGGCTGGGATGTTTCCAGGCACGGTGGGATTTGCTGCTCCGCAGATTTGGTGATCTTGAGCGCTATCATGAGGCACACGCAGGAGAACTGGGTGATCAGGTCAACACGGGTTCATGAAATGCAGGTCTTGCCAAATAACCTGATCGCCTTCTAGGACAAAGTGACTCGGCTGCTGGCTGAGGGAAAGGCTGTGGATGGATCTTGCTGGACTTCAGTAAAGCCTTTGACACAGTTTCTCCCAGCATTCTGCTTGGGAAACTGTCACCTCTGGGCTGGACAGGAGAACGAGCTCCTGGGTGGAAAACTGGTTGGCTGGAGGGCCCAGAGAGTGGTGGGAGATGGAGTTAACTCCAGCTGGAGGGCAGTGACAAGTGGTGTCCCCAGGGCTCAGGGCTGGGTCCTGTTCCGTGTCTTTATCAATGACCTGGATGAAGGCATCGAGCGCACCCTGAGCAAGTTTGCAGGTGACACTGAGCTGGGTGGGAGCTGGATCTGCTGGAGGGTCAGGAGGCTCCAAAGGGATCTGAACAGGCTGGATCCATGGGCTGAGACCAACGGGATGAGGGTTAACGAGGCCAAAGGGCGGGTCCTGCCCTTGGGGCACAACAACCCTGAGCAGCTCCAGACTAGGAGAAGTCTGGCTGGAAAGTGCCTGGAGGAGAGGGACCTGGGGGTGTTGAACACGAGCCAGAGAAGAGCAACAAAGCTGGTGAGGGGGCTGGAGAAGAAGAGGAGCGGCTGAGAGAGCTGGGGGTCTTTTCTAACCTCGTGATTCTGTGACTCCTGCTCCTTGCCCCGTGGTGCTGCCTGCAGCCCGTGCGGGGCCTCAGCTCCTCCCTTTCCCTCTGCGCAGCTGGTGCAGAATCCGTACCAGTTCGACGTCCTGGTGATGCCAAACCTTTACGGGAACATCATTGACAACCTGGCAGCCGGCTTGGTGGGCGGCGCCGGCGTCGTTCCCGGCGAGAGCTACAGCGCCGAGTACGCCGTCTTCGAGATGGTGAGCGGACTACCTGGACTAGCTGCTTATCCCGGGTTATCCGCGGGGAGGGGAAGCTGCTGGGGACGAGGGTGAGGAAGGACGGTGATGGGTAATGCGGCTCCTCCCCTGCAGGGCGCCCGGCACCCCTTCGCCCAGGCGGTGGGCAGGAACATCGCCAACCCCACGGCCATGCTGCTCTCCGCCGCCAACATGCTGCGGCATCTCAAGTAGGTGCCGGGCCCGGGGGGTGGGCGGGCAGCTGGGGCTGCCGCAGGGGCTGATCCCGGGCTCCCTTCTCTCCCCGCAGCCTGGAATTCCACTCCAATTTGATCTCGGATGCGGTGAAGAAGGTGATCAAAGTCGGCAAAGTGAGTGCTGGGCGCGTGCCGGTGGGTGTCCGTGGTAGCGAGCCGCTCTGCCTTCTCCCTGACGGATAAGCGCGTCTCCAGCCTCCTCGCCCACATCCAGCTCCAAATCCTGCGGCCGTAGCCGCTTCCCTGCTGCCGTAGTGCTGCTTGCTGGCTCGGGAACGCCGGACGCCTCCTCCGGGAGCAGATCCTGGCAGGGGGCGCAGAGGGAGCCGCGCTCCTCTCCCTTCTCCCATTTCACCACCGCGTCTCTCCCTTCTTTCTCCCCTTCCCTGTGTTGGATTTGCAGGTGCGGACGCGGGACTTGGGCGGTTACTCCACCACTTCCGACTTCGTCAAATCCGTGATTGACCACCTGCACCCCCACTACGGGGCCTAGGAACCCCGGCAGCCCCACCTGCCCCCTTCCCGCTCCGGCCGAGCTCCCCTGGCGCCCCAAAAGAGGAGGAGAAGGGGATCCCCCCTCTTGCCTGGCCCAGAGCCCGGCCGGCACCCCCAGGGGATCACAGGAAGGCCCCGGGGCTCCCTTTGGAGCAAGGAGCCCCCCAGATGGCGCAGGCAGAGCCCGGATCACCCCACGCTCCGCAGGCAGCTTCCAGGGAACCACGCGGGGTCCCACTCGAGCCCACAGAGGCTTCAGCAATAAACGGGACCACGGGGCTGCGGCCCCGCACCCTCCAGGGACCCTTTGGGCACCGTCCGTGTGTAGCCGAGGGGCTGGGAACACCCCGCGGCTGCGTCTGAGGGAGCCGGGAGCCTCGGAGCCCAGACACACGCTTGGAAAGATCCTGGGGGGGCCGAGCGGGGATTCTCAGCAGCAGCCCCCGCAGATCCACATTCCCAGCCTCGGGAGTAGGATAAGTGTCCTGAGAGCCGTGAGGGAGCTGCTTCCAGGCCCTTGGAGACATAAGAGAAGGTGTCCCAAGCGCTGGGAAGGACCTGTCTCCAACCAAACCCTCCAGAATGTGGGATAAGGTTTTCCAAGAACCACCTCCAGGCCCTCAAGGACACGGGATAAGGTGTCCCAAGAGCTTGGAGGGAGCAGTCTCCCAGCAAGACCTCCAGAACAGGGGATAAGGTGTCCAAGAGCTGCGAGGGAGCTGCCTCCAGGCCCTCAGTGAAGGGTGGGAAGCCCCAGGGTAGGGGCTGAGCTCCAGCCTCGCCTCAGGAGGCTTCCCAGTCCCAAAGAAGAGGGTCCAAGTTCCTCCATCCCTGCCCCATGCTGCTCCCCACCCGGCTGTGCCCAGGGCAGGGGGAGCAGGCTCAGCACCAGCCCCTCGCCAGGGAAGCAGCCGGCTGCCATGGATCCTCTGCTGCTCCATCCTTGTTCCCACTTCAATCTGGGAACAACAGCCCACGGAAGGCCTGGAGCTAGCGCTGCCTGTCCCACCCCATCCCCTCAGGGACCCCAGGCCACCCCGTCCCCCCTAACACTCCCTCTCCTTGCAGGTGCGCACGGCGGACATGGGCGGCTACGCCACGTCCCTGGATTTCACCCAAGCCGTGATAGCCGCCCTGGACTCGTAGGGCCCCCCAAACGCCGCTTCCGCTCGCTCCCGCCGGTAACTTATTGCTCCCCGCTAATAAAGGCTCTGCGGCACAGCACCCGCTGCCCCGTGATGCCGGCGTGCGCCAGCGCTTCCCAAAGAAAAGTCCCCGGTGGCAGCGGGAGCTGGATCAGAGAGACCCAGAGACATGGGATCCACAGCCGCCTCTTTATTGAGGTGCGGCCACGCTGGGTGGCTTCCCACCCCCCCGCCTGTAACACGCGGCACAGCCCCCCGAGGCCGAAGGCTGCTGCCCCCTCGCCCTCTGCCAGGGCTCCACCTGGCTCCCAGGTGCCGAACGCTGTCCCTGCGGCCAGTGCCGCTCCCACGGCGGCTGCCAGCGCCCCGAGGGGCCCGGCCGCACCGCGCTGACCTCCCGCCAGTGCCAGAGTCCAAGCCGCCGGAGCAGGGCTCGCTCCCCTAGTCCTCCAAGTCCCGCGCCTTCTTCTTCTTCTTCCTCTTCTTCTTCTCCACGTCCTCTTCCTCCTGATCTGCTTCTGCCACCAGTTTCCTTTTCCTCTTGGGCACGGCCTCCTCCTCCTCCTCCTCCAGCCCGTTCTCCTCTGGCTCCGAGGCCGCCTCCAACTCCGATTCAGCCTCCGGCTCCTGCTGCTTCTTCTTTTTCTTCTTCTTCTTGGGTTCCACGTCGTTCTCCTGCCAGGAGCCCCAGGATCAGCAGGAGCCCAGGCCCCATCCTGCCAACCCCACGGAGCTGCGGGAATGATCAGGATGAGGGCTCCCACCCCCCAGCCCCCTCACCTCCGCGTTCTCCGCCTCCTCTGCTGCCGCAGCCAAGGCCTCCAGCCGCCGCTTCTCCCTCTTTTTCTTCTTTTTCTCCTTCTTCTCCTGCTTCCTCTTCACCTCAGCCACCACCTCGCTGGCCTGACGGAGCGGAGCGGCTCGTGGGTCGTTCCCAGCCCGAGCTCCCTGATCAGTCTTTGCCCCCCGGAGCGACTCGTGGGTCGTTCCCAGCCCCGGTTCCCTCCCAGCCGCGCTCGGATCAGCCTCATTAAATCAGTCTTTGCCCCCCATGACGGGTCGGGATGGAGCATTGACATCACCTCCAAGCGCGGCCCCGCCGCCGCGTGCCCCTCACCTCGGCCATCGCCTCCTTCATCACCTCCAGGTTCTTGCGGGGCGGCTCCCCGGTCTCGTAGAAGGCCAGGCGCTCCTCCACCTGCTCCCGCAGCTTGTCCCCGAAGACGCTGGTGGGGACCTCTGCGGGACGAGAACGCCGGGAGGGGGCTCAGCACCCAGAGCCGGCGGAGCTCAGCGCCGCGCGCGGCCCGGCCCGCTCCGCTCAGCCCGAGGCTGTCACCACGCGCACAGGGCGGTGCTGTTGACGAAAAATATCGCCATCACGGCGGAGGCGGCGGCACCGCGGCCCCGTCCCGGCCCCAACGCACCCGAGAAGCAGTCGATGCGGGAGGCGATGGTGCATTTGTTGGCCAGGTAGCGGGAGATGCGCCCCTTGTTCTTGGCGGCCGCGCGCCCGATGAAGGTGGAGTGGAAGATCAGCCCGTACTTGGGGGTGTTGCCGCGCGTCTTCAGCGCCCTGGAAGCAGCTGACGGCGCCGTGAGAGGCGCGGGGGCAGCTGCGGCGCTGCCATCCCCCCCACCCTGCTCTCTCCACCCCAGCCGTACCTGAACAGAGCCTTCTCGGCTCCCAGGATCTGCACCGTTGAGGCCGGGTACTTGGCCAGGTTGGTGAGGCTGCCGGCGTGGGAGATGAGCCGCGCGCCCACCTGAGGAGGAAGAGGAGGAGGAGGAGAGTTGCAGCTGCTCCCCCCTCCCAGAGCCCCGTGGGCAGCCCCCAGGCCGGGATCAGCAGCGAGAGGCGTCAGCAGGACGGCTCAGAGGATTGACAGATGCGCTCAGACATCATTTCCGCGGCCCCGGGGCAGCCGGATGGCGGAGGGAGCCGCACTCACCACCTCGCCGATGAGCGCCGAGAGGCTGGGAGCCACCTGGCTCATCTTGGAGCGCAGGTACTCCTGCAGGCCCTTGCGGTACTCGGAGAGGGAGATGACGCGGCTGGAGAAGCTCTCGATGTTGATGAGGTCGAGGGGGGAGATGTCCATGCCTGCAGGGAGGGCACTGAGGGTGAGCGGCGCCGACGGTGCCATCGCGGCCTCCCCCGCGTCCCCGGATGCGGCCCCGCTCACCCATGGAGGAGCGGGAGGCCTCGAGGATAGCCTGGGCCTTGGCGGCGTCCATGACGATCTCCTCCAGCCCCTCCAGGCTCTCCTCGCTCAGCTCCTTGCGGTTCCCGATGAACTTGGCCAGGCGGCAGTAGGTGTAGTTCTCGGGGACGATCTTGATCAGCTCGGGGAAGTGGTAGCCGTACCATTCCCTGCGGGACAGGGTCAGCGCCGCGGCCCAGGCCCCGAGCGGCTCGCGTGTGCCCCAGCTGCGCTGCCGCCAGGACACGGCTCCGGGCCGGCTGCGCCGCGGGTGCTGCTCTCGCTCCCCGGTCTGTACAGGCGGCCGGAGCGGCGGCGGCCTGCGGTAAGCGTGGGGAGCCGGCCCCCTCCCTCCCTCCCTCCCGCCGCTCACCGGACGCGCATGGAGAAGGTGTTGATGTCCTTGTCCAGCTGGTCCAGCAGGCTGATGGACTGGATGATCATGTTGTCCACCCTGTTGACGTTGAACTTGACCTTGGCCCGCGAGTAGCTGTGGCCGAGCCCCAGCTGCGCCTTGGACGCCGACTGCGCCGTCAGCCCCTTCACCAGCGCGTGGAAGTGCAGCCGGATCCCTGCGCGGGGCCGAACCGTCACCGCGACTGGCGCCGGGAAGATGGAGCGGGGAACCGGGAGCCGGAACCGGCCGCGGCCGCACTCACCGC
The DNA here is from genome assembly GCF_032191515.1 of Phaenicophaeus curvirostris. Lineage (NCBI taxonomy): Eukaryota > Metazoa > Chordata > Aves > Cuculiformes > Cuculidae > Phaenicophaeus > Phaenicophaeus curvirostris. Next base: position 78,667,661 of record NC_091395.1, read on the forward strand.
GCAGGATCTCGGCCACCACGCCGCCCGTCTGGCACTGGTAGCCCAGCTCCTCCAGGATGGCGGCACCGATCTTGGCGTCGGCGACTCCCAGCAGCACCTTCTTCTTCTTGGGCGGCAGCGACGTCTCCAGCAGCAGCCGCAGGTCCTCGTGCAGGATCCCTGCGGGGGGTAAGGGGCTCAGCGGGGCCCGGGGGGGGTCCCGGGGGGGTCGGTCCCGCGCGCTGCTCACCCTCGGAGACGGCGTTCATGTTCTCCAGCGCGCTCTGCGCCGACTTGAAGGGCGCGAAGGCCGCGAGCTTCACCACGTTGTGAAACTTGCCCACGGTCAGGACGCTCTCCTCCACCTGCGGGAACCGGGCGGTGGGAACGGGGGAAACGGGAGGGAACGGGGTGGGGGCCTGGAGACCCATCCCCCACCTAACGGGCCGGGAGCAGCGGGGCCGCCCCGGGGAACCGACACCGGGGAGACCCGGACACCCATCCCGGTCCCGGATGCCCCTCCTGGGGGTCCCAAAACGCACCCCCCGCTCCCGCATCGCCCCTCAAGTTCTCCCCCCACCCCGGTACCGAATAGATCCCACCGTGCACCCCCCTTCCCGGTCCCGGATCCCCGTCCTCGATGCCCGCCCTCTCGGGACCGAATCGCCCCCCAGAATGCGCCCCCCCCTTCCCACGCCGGTACCGGATCTTCCCCCCCGCCCCCCGGTACCGGCTGCCCCGGTCTCACCTGCGGCAGCAGCATCCCGATCTCCTCCACCTCCCGCACGGCGAACAGCGCGTACCCGGCCGCGTGCTCGAACAGGACGTGCAGCAGCACCTGCGGCGGCACCGGTCACCGCGGAGTCACCGAGCGGGCCCCGCAGCCGCCCCAGGGCCGCCCCCCACGCCCGCCGCGGCTCCCCCAGTGCCCCCCAGCCCCGCCCCGGCCGCCGCGGGGCCCGGCCCGGCCCGATGCGGGTGGATGCGGCAGCGCGGCCCTCCGGTACCCACCATGGCGGCCGCTCCCGCGCCGGAAACGGAAGCGCCGGCCCCGCGCCGGAAACGGAAGCGCCGGAAGTGCCGGCCCCGCCCCCAAGGCCCCTGCGCCAATCGGGAGCGAGAGGCCCCGCCCCGCCCCCTCCGCGCCGGCCAATGGGAGCCGCCCGCGCCAAAAGCGGCGCCCCGGGGTCCCTGTGCCCCCCGCCTCGCGCCCGCCTCCCCGGCCCGCGTGGTTCCCGGGGCGCTGCCCCCCCCGATCCCCCTCCCGGTTGGGGTTCCTGGCCCCCCACATCCCTGTCCCGGATCCCAGTGCCCCCCATTCCCATTAGCAGATCCCAGTGCCCCCCATCCCCGTTCCTGTTTATGGATCCCAGTGCCCCCCATTCCCATTCCCATTAGTGGATCCTGGTGTCCCTCATTCCCATTCCCGTTAATGGATCCCGGTGCCCCCCATCCCTGTTCCCATTAATGGATCCCAGTGCCCCCCATCCCTGTTCCCATTAATGGATCCCAGTGCCCCCCATCCCTGTTCCCATTAATGGATCCCAGTGCCCCCCATCCCTGTTCCCGTTAATGGATCCCAGTGCCCCCCATCCCTGTTCCCATTAATGGATCCCAGTGCCCCCCATCCCTGTTCCCATTAATGGATCCCAGTGCCCCCCATCCCTGTTCCCGTTAATGGATCCCAGTGCCCCCCATCCCTGTTCCCGTTAATGGATCCCAGTGCCCCCCATCCCCGTTCCCATTAGTGGATCCCAGTGCCCCCCATCCCCGTTCCCGTTAATGGATCCCAGTGCCCCCCATCCCCGTTCCCATTAGTGGATCCCAGTGCCCCCCATCCCCGTTCCCATTAGTGGATCCCAGTGCCCCCCATCCCCGTTCCCGTTAATGGATCCCAGTGCCCCCCATCCCCGTTCCCGTTAATGGATCCCAGTGCCCCCCATCCCCGTTCCCATTAGTGGATCCCAGTGCCCCCCATCCCCGTTCCCATTAGTGGATCCCAGTGCCCCCCATCCCCGTTCCCGTTAATGGATCCCAGTGCCCCCCATCCCCGTTCCTGTTAATGGATCCCAGTGCCCCCCATCCCTGTTAGTGGATCCCAGTACCCCCAATCCCATTCCTGTTAGTGGATCCTGGTGCCCCCCATCCCCATTAGCAGATCCCAGTGCCCCCCATTCCCGTTAATGGATCCCAGTGCCCCCCATCCCTGTTGCCACTAGTGGATCCCAGTGCCCCCCATCCCCGTTCCTGTTAATGGATCCCAGTGCCCCCCATCCCCGTTCCCATTAATGGATCCCAGTGCCCCCCATCCCCATTAGCAGATCCCGCTGCCCCCCATCCCCATTCCCATTAATGGATCCCGCCGCCCCCCATTCCCGTTCCCGTTTCGGAAGGCGCAGGGCGCGTTCAGGGCTCTTTATTGGCCGTGGAAGCAGCGAGGGGGTTAGGATGTGGCCGGTGCCCGGTGTCGATGCCCGGTGTCGGTGTCCGGTGCCCCGTGCCGGTGTCCGGAGCCCGGTGTCCGGTGGTGTCGCGGGGGGCTCAGGAGGCGAAGTGTGCGCGCAGGCGCCGCCGCAGCTCGGGCGTGAGGAGCAGCCGGTGAGCCCGTCCCTGTCCCGGGGCGCAGGGCACCCGCACGCGCCCGCAGCACGACAGGCCCCGCGCCCGCTCCTGCCCCGCCTGGCACGGACAACGGCGGGGATGACACCCCCGAAACAGGGGACCCCAAAGGGAACAGGGGGAATGGGGGTCCTGTCCTTGACACCCCCAGACAGGGAACCCCAAAGGGAGCAGGGGGGTTGGAGGGGATTGGGGGTCTTGTCCCTGACGCCCCTGGGATAGGAGACCCCGAAGGGAGCAGGGGGAAAGGCAGGTATTGGGGGTCCTGTTCCTGACCCCTCCCTGGACAGAGGACCCCAAAGGGAGCAGGGGGATTGAGGGGTTTGGCGGTCCCATCCTTGACCCCCCCCATCAACAGGGGACCCCAAAGGGAGCAGGGAGAGTGGGGGAGATTGGGGGTCCCACCTCTGACCCCCCTGGACAGGGGACCCCAAAGGGAGCAGGAGGAATGGGGGAATTAGGGGTCCTGTCCTTGATCTCCCCCAGGACAGGGGATCTCAAAGGGAGCAGGGAGAATGGGGGGCTCAGAACGGGGGTGTACGGGCCCCTCCCAGCCAGGGGACCCCAGGGAAGGGGGTGCAGGGCGTCCAGGGCCCCCCAAGGCCTCACCTTGAGGAAGGAGGAGGAGGGGAAGAGGCCGAAGTCGGTGGGGACGCTGGCGCCCGGCTGCTGCTGCACCGTCTCCCGCATCGTGTCCGCCTGGGGGATTGGGGGGGGGAGATGGGGGCACCCCTGGGCATGGGGGCACCCCCAGACTGCGGGACCCCCCCCAGGGCACCCCCAGACCGTGGGAACCCCCCAAGGCACCCCCAAGAACATGGGACCCCCCCCCTACCGGGCACCCCTAGGGCATGAGCACCCCCCAAAACCACCCCTGCAGCTGCGTGCAAGCTCATGGCCCCCCTGCCCCTCATTGCCCCCCTCCAGCCCCACAACCTGTCAAAGCCCCCCCTCCAGCCCCCCACATCCCCCTCTCCAGCCCCTCCCTGCCCTCCCCACACCCGAGGCTGAGGGCTCGCACCCTGCTTCGCTCTAGAAGGGGAGGGGGCAGCACGTCGCCCCCCGGCACAGCCGGTGGTGCCGTAGGGGCACCCCAAGGTGCCGGCAGCACCGATGGCACCAGGACTGTGGTGCCCACACTGAGCGGTGCCCGTTTGTGCCCCCCGACCCCGGCTGCGGGGCACCGGTGGGCTGGGCTGGGGGGGCTGCTGGGACCCACTCTGGCACCGAGCGCGGCAGCAGCCGGATCGCGGCGCAGCGGCCTCACCCTCAGGGTGTCGATGGTGTTCTTGAGGGCCCACAGCCGCGCCGTCTGCTCCAGCAGCCGCGCCGACGAGCTCCGAGCTGCACAGAGGAGGTGAGAGGCGATGGCACGTTGGCACGGCAGCACCGGTGCTCGTCCCGTGCTCCTCACCCCAAATGCCTCCAACGCAGAGCACCGGGACCCCAAAAACATCTCCGACGTGGAGCGCCAGGGCCCCAAATGCCTCCGACACGGAGCAGAGCGATGTCAGGGAGAGGGAGGTTTGCGGGAGGGAGAAGGACCGTGTCCTCCCCAGGGCTCGGGATCCATCAGATGCAGCACGGGCACAGGGCCGGCTTGGCCACCTCCAGTTACTGGCAGAGGTTTTGGGAGGGTGGGAGGCTCACGGCTCAGCCGGCAGCGCCGCAGGGAAGAGGCTGCTCCATACTGCTCCGGGGAGCAGGAACAGCCCAGGCTGCGGGATGGCAGTAACTCCAGCTGGAGGCCAGTGACACGTGGTGTCCCCAGGGCTCAGCACTGGGTCCTGGTCAATGTCTTTATCAATGACCTGGATGAAGGCATCGAGGGCACCCTGAGCAAGTTTGGGGGTGACACTGAGCTGGGTGGAAGTTTCAATCTCCTGGAGGGATTTGAGGTTCTCCAAAGGGATCTGAACAGGCTGGATCCATGGGCTGAGACCAACAGGATGAGGTTTAACGAGGCCAAATGGCGGGTCCTGCCCTTGGGGCACAACAACCCTGAGCAGCTCCAGACTAGGAGAAGGCTGGCTGGAAACTGCCTGGAGGAGAAGGACCTGGGGGTGTTGGTTGAACAGGAGCCAGCAGGGGCCCAGGGGGCCAAGAAGGCCAAGGGCATCTTGGCTTGGATCAGACCCGGCGTGGCCAGCAGGGCCAGGGAGGTTCTTCTCCCTCTGGCCTCGGCCCTGGGGAGACCGCTCCTCGAATCCTGGGGTCAGTGCTGGGCCCCTCACCACAAGAAGGATGTTGAGGCTCTGGAGCGAGTCCAGAGGACATTAGGTAAAAATATTTCCTGGCAAGGGTGATTGGTCCCTGTCCGAGGCTGCCCAGGGAGGGGGTTGAGTCCCCTTCCCTGGAAGGGTTTAAGGGCCGGGTGGACGAGGTGCTGAGGGACATGGGTTAGTGATTGATGGGAATGGTTGGACTTGATGATCCTGGGTTTTTTTTCCAACCTGGTGATTCTGTGATTCTATGACCTACCTGACTTGGCTTGCTTCATGTCCACCACCTTGGCGTTGGCGCTCATCTGGTAGAGGGTCTCCAGGAGCTGGCTGCTCTTGCGGTACAGCGCCTGCGTGGCCAGGCCGTCCCCCTGCCCGTCCCTGGCGAGCGAGAGCTTGGGCACGTGCAGCGGTGCCAGGCTGGCCAGCTCCATCTTCAGCTGCGCGCCCTGCGAGCACCCAGAGAGGCGGGTTAGGAGCGGGGAGCAGAGACAACAGGGGTAACAGGAGCCAAGAGGAGAGCCCGGATGGAAAGCCCCATCCCTGGAGGTGTGCAAGGCCAGGCTGGATGGGTCTTGGGACACCCGGATCCCCTGCAAGGTGTCCCTGCCTGCGGGAGCTGGATAGGCTTTCAGTTCCCTTCCAACCCAAACCATCCCACGATTCAAGAGGCAAAAAAGGCCACAAACCCTGAGCCCAGGGGGAAGTTATCCAGCTCATTCCAGCATTTGCTGCTTTGCCAAGCTCCTCATTGTGTGTTATTAATCAATAAATCCTGTAATCGCTCCCCATCAGCCACCGTCGTGAGGCCTCAAGGACGGGCACCCCAGCTCTGCCGGCTGCTTGGCTCCCAGCGCCGCTGGTTCCCAGCGCCGGACCCGCACTCGGACCCAGGGCTTGGCCCCTTCCCCAGAGCCACAGCCCCTTCCCCAATGGAACCACAGCCCCTTCCCCAACGGAGCCCAAGAGCTCGGTGAGGGCCCCGCCGTGGATCTGTGCCGCAGGAATGGGAACGTCCAGGATCCCGCGTGCCGGCAGCCGCCGGGAGCAGCTCAGCACCTCCCGGCCCTCACCTTGAGCCGGTTGTTCTCGTTCTTGAGGTGCTTGATGGAAAGCTGCAGGGCATCGATTTGCTGCAGGAGGAGTGGCGAGTCCTTCACCTGGACGGGTCCTGAGCCGCCTCCTGGCACTGGGCCGGCACCGACACCTGCGGAGACAGGGAATAACGGTGTGAGCGACGGCCGGGAGCCGCAGCACTGGACGAGGGGACGATGGATGCAGCATCGCAGGGAGCAGCGCCTGCCATTGCAAACATGCGGCACCTCCCGTCCTGCTCCCACTGGGAACGCCGGGACGGCAGCGCAGCACCAGCCCCAGGCACTCCCGGTGCCCCTTCCCCAGGACGCGGGGCTGTGCCGGGCTCTGGGTGCCCAGGGAGCCATCTCGCCATGCAGGAGTCACACCGCTCTGCACCCTCGCTCATCGCTCCCTGCTCGGATCCCAGAGCCAAGCAGGGCACCGGTCACGAGCTCCCTGTGCTGCAGGCTGCCCGGCATCCGCGCCAAGCGCCCTGCGTCCTTCCCCCGCGCCCGAAGCCCCTTTCCCCCCCACATGCAGGTGTGGGGCGAGCGGAGGCAGGAGCTGGCATGCTGCGGAGCGGAGCCGTACCTCTCTGCTGTTCCTCTGCAGAGCAGGGAGAGGAGCCAGAGGGAAGAGAAGAAGAAGCAGAGTTAAAGCCGAGGAGGAGGTTGAAGAGGAGCCACGGCCAGAGCAGCTCTGGTCACCCACAGCCTTGTCATGTGCTGAGCCCCATCCCCTGGCTCTGGGAGCAGGGACAGTCCCCGCAGCCACAGGACAGCGCAAGCTGCTGCTGCAGGAGCCGTTGGTCCCGGACTGCGGGCAATCCAAGCGGGACACGGACACAGCCACCTTGCAGCTCCTTGTCCACCTCTCGCCACGGGTCTGAGAGCCCTGCCCCGTGTCCCCAGCTCCCCTCCGAAATGCGGCGCTCAGAAGCCATGGGACAGTGGGCCAGAGCCCCGGCACGCGCTGTCAGCGTCCCCAGAGCCAGGGCTCGTGGCCACGGCCACTCGGGGAGAGGCTGCAGCTCCAGGAGCTGCCACAGCCAGGAGTTACCCAGCCCGGATGGGGAACCTGGGCCCACTGGATCGTGGCCACACTGGGGCCAGAGGGCCAGGTCGCTCCACAGCCACCCTGGAGGACACCAGAGTTTTCTGATCAAGAGGCCACGCACTGTCCTGCAGGCAGAGCTCCTGAAAAAGGCACCAGGGGTGCCAGCAGGCGCTTTCTGTAGGACACTTCCTCCGGCGAGACAACGAGAAGGTTGTCATCGCTGCCCGCCAGCCCCAGGACCAGCACCCATCCCACACCACCACCCACCCCGCGCTGCTGGGCTTCGGGAGAGCCCAGGAGGCCCTGAGGAACCGGCTCTCATGCCCCGAGCCAGCCAGGCGAGCGCAGCGGAGCCCGCCAGCCCATCCGTGCTCCGGGAGGCACGGCAGCAGCAGCAAGGACGCGCTGTGAGGCGCAGAGCGCCGCATCTCCACGGCAGCGCCCCAGGCAGGCAGCCCCGCACATCCCAGGCTCCCTTCCCAGCCTGCACCAGTTGCACCAGTCCCAGCGCTCCGGGAACGCCGGTTACTCACCTCCAGCGATGCCAGACACGATGGAGGCAACTCCAGAGGCAGGGGCGCCGCGCAGGCCCTCGATGGTTCGCTTCGACTGGTTGTTCAGGCGCTGCTTCAGCTCCACCTTCTCCGACTCCAGCTGGTCGATATCTGCCTGAAGAGCATCCATGGTCTCCTCGAACTCCCTGGGAAGAGCACACAGAGTCACAGCTCTCGCCGCTCCTCCAAAGGGCAGAGGCAGGCAGCGCAGGACCCGAGAGCTCCCAGCCCTGTCGTGCGTCCCGCTGCTGCTGCGCTTGGAGCGGGAACCCGTTGGATGCGGAGGTGGAGCCCCACCGGCCTCCCCTCCGACTGCGGCACGGCACACGGAGGAAGGACTGATCCCTATGGATCGCCCTCTCTCCCAGCTCTTTTGCTCGGCTTTGACACTGGGAGCCGGTCCTCCCTCCACCAAGCTTGCCCCTCCCTGCTTTCCGCAGCCTCGCTTGTGCCAAGAGACACTCGGAGTGCAGCGACGGAGGTCAGACACACCGGGATAACGGCCCTTTCCACATTGGAACAGGACCTTTCCCGGCAGCCCGCGTTCCACTCAAACCCGCTGAATCCTCTCGGATACCCCGAACGCTCCCGCCCGGCCCTGGGGAACGCCGGCTCTCCAGCTCCCGCTTACTTCTCCTTCTTTTTGAGCAGCGTCTGGGTCTCGTCCAGCTTGGTCTGTATCTTTTCCACGCGGTCATCGGCGTCCTTGGACGCGCTGTCCAGCTTCTTCTCCAGGAGGCTGAGCCGCACGTTTGCTTCGCTGAGCTCCTCGCCCTGGAGCAGCAGGGGAGAAATCAGGGAGCTCCAAGGGGGCATCAGGAAAAGACCCTTGCGGTGCCTGGTCCCCAAAAACCACAGCTCGGGCCTGAGCTGCGTCCGCAGTAGGTCCCGTCACCAACACTCCCACTCCCAGAATATTGCAGGGAAAGGCCAGGGGAGTCTCTGGCAGGCAGGCACCAGGCAGACAACCAGAAGAGCATTTCTGAGCAGAGATGTGGCTGGGACTCGGAGCCGTCGGCCCCACAGGCAGCCGGGAGCCCCGCGGTGAGCACCATGACAGCCCTGCAGCTCCTCACCGACCAGCAGGAAGGCGGCATCGACGGAGAAGGAGCTCACCTTGATCTTGAGGGACTTCTTTAGCTCTTTGATAACCGTTTCCCTATCCTCCAGCTTCAGCCCCAGCCCCTCGGCGTCGGTGATCTCTGCCCGGAGAGCCGCGGCCCGCAGGTCTGCAGGGGGGGTGGGCTGCAGCGGGAACAAGAAGGAAAAAAAATGGTGTTTCACAAGGAAATCCAGTCAATGCAGGTGGGACCAGACGGCAAGAGGGGGACGGGGCCTGGTCCCGGAATCCTGTGCAGCAGCTGCTGCGTCTCCCCAGCCCCCTGCCCGGCACGGGGCCCGGGGGCAGCCTCGCACTAGGAGAGGCAGCAGCCCGACCGCAGACGTGGAGCTGCCGCAGGAGCCCAGAGGCCACAGAGACCATCAGGGCTCGAGCCTGGATGAGGCCAGGCTGGGAGAGTTGGGTTTGTCCAGCCTGAAGAAGGCTTTGGGGAGACCGTAGAGCAGCTTCCAGTACTGAAAGGGGCTCCAGGAAAGCTGGGGAGGGGATCTGGATCAGGGCGGGCAGGGAGAGGATGAGAGGAATGGTTTTGAGCTGAGAGAAGGGAGATTGAGATGAGAACTTAAGGAGAAATGTTTTGCTGTGAGGGTGGGGAGGCCCTGGCCCAGGCTGCCCAGAGCAGGGGTGGCTGCCCCATCCCTGGAGGGGTTCAAGGCCAGGTTGGATGGGGCTTGGAGCCCCTGATCCAGCGGGAGGTGTCCCTGCCCATGGCAGGGGTGGCACTGGATGGGCTTTGAGACCCTTCCATGATGCTCCAGCCCTGCCCACCTTGGTCTGCGGCCGGTCCGCGTCGTACTCGCCCTCCTGCATGGCCGTGGCCATCTTGTTCATGGTGGCGATGAGGATGCTGCAGGACTGGCGCAGGCACTCGTAGGGGTTGATGCCCTGGGTGCCGTAGATCTGCAAAGGACGAGGGGAGGCGGTGGGTCACTCTGGAATGGGCTCAGCGTCGCCGTCACAGCCCCATCCCACCTCCCCACGACGTGCTGCAGCCCCTTCGGAGCAAAGCACGGAGCAGGGAACCACAGCCCCTTCTGCGTTTCGGCATTCCCAGCCTCCCCAAGGCTCTCCGTGCTCGGGCAGCTCCGTAGCACTGCAGGGAGAGGGGGCCCAGCTCCGTCGCGCTGCAGCAGGGAACACAGGGCCGTTGGGAAGGGGTTTCCCACCTGCTCGCTCGCTTTGAAGGCCAAATCCTCCAGCTTCACCGCCATCAGCCCCTCGTTCTCCGCCAGCGGCGCGATCATCTGCGCCCCAGCGGCGGCCACCTCCTGCAGCACGGCCACCACCCACGTCAGGTGCTTGCGGCAATCCAGCAGCGTGTCCGACACCTGCGAGCCGGGCGGAGACGGGGAGGATCAGAACAGCAACTGGGATGCCACACGGCTGGATCCCCGGGCACGGGGCAAGCTCCCAGCAGCACAGCTCCTGCCTCACCCTGGAGGGAACCCAACCCACTTCTGCAGTGTCTCTGGGAACAAGGGAAGCACCAGGACAGACAGAAAGACACTGGAGTCTGGAGATCGTAGAATCATAGAATCACCAGGTTGGAAAAGACCCACTGGATCATCGAGTCCAACCGTTCCCATCAAACACTAACCCATGTCCCTCAGCACCTCGTCCACCCGGCCCTTAAACCCCTCCAGGGAAGGGGACTCAACCCCCTCCCTGGGCAGCCTCGGACAGGGACCAATCACCCTTGCCAGGAAATATTTTTTCCTGCTGTCCATCCTGACCCTCCCCTGGTGGAGCTTGAGGCCATTCCCTCTCGTCCTGTCCCCTGTCCCTTGGGAGAAGAGCCCAGCTCCCTCCTCTCCACAACCTCCTCTCAGGGAGTTGCAGAGAGCAATGAGGTCTCCCCTCAGCCTCCTCTTCTCCAGGATAAACCCCCCCAGCTCTCTCAGCCGCTCCTCTTCTTCTCCAGCCCCCTCACCAGCTCCGTTCTCTTCTCTGGACTCGCTCCAGAGCCTCAACATCCTTCTTGTGGGGAGGGCCCAGAACTGACCCCAGGATTCGAGGAGCGGTCTCCCCAGGGCCGAGGCCAGAGGGAGAAGAACCTCCCTGGCCCTGCTGGCCACGCCGGGTCTGATCCAAGCCAAGATGCCCTTGGCCTTCTTGGCCCCCTGGGCCCCTGCTGGCTCCTGTTCAACCAACCCCCCCAGGTCCTTCTCCTCCAGGCACTTTCCAGCCAGACTTCTCCTAGGCTGGAGCTGCTCAGGGTTGTTGTGCCCCAAGGGCAGGACCCGCCCTTTGGCCTCGTTAACCCTCATCCCGTTGGTCTCAGCCCAAGGATCCAGCCTATTCAGATCCCTTTGGATCCTCCTGACCCTCCAGCAGATCCAGCTTCCACCCAGCTCAGTGTCACCCGCAAATGCAGGTTATGAAGTCCCTGCCTCCATCCCCAGTACACACGAAGCCCAGAGCCCCCCCCCCACCCCAGCTCCCCCCACCCCAAGCGGTGGATGTGGCTCTTCTCCTGCAGGACGCCACACGCTCCCTCCCCGGAGCCAGCAAGGACAACGGTGATCCAGCCGCGTCTGTGCCCAGCCCAGTACAGCCCACAGCTCCCAGTATGGGGCCAAACGGGCTCTGGGCAGGCCCCGCGTGCCCCCCACTCACCTGCTGCCCAAAGCCCAGCGCCGCAGGGATCCCCGGAGCATCCGTGCCGGGCATGCGGCGCCTGATCTTCTTGCAGAACTGGCGGATGTCGCTGCAGGAGGTCTCCAGGTCCTTGAGGAGGATGGCCAGGTCGGAGGCCTCCTGCCCGGCCTAGGGTGCGGAGAAAGGACATCAGGAAACCCGAGAGAGGCCGGCGAGGAGAACGCAGGCAACAGAGCATCGTACCTGGAGGAAGGCTCGCAGCCGGCACACCTCCACGCCCATGCAGTCCAAGGCACTCTGGGTGAACTGCGGAGCACGGACACAGCACCGTCAGCTCGGGGCAGAGCAGAGCCCAGGCGGGACCCAGGCAGCCCGGGGTTTGGGCTCAGACCCTCTGCACCCGACCTGCCGCGACGCCGGGATTCGCCGAAGCAGGGAAACGCTCTGGGGCATCGGGTCAAGTTGTTTTACCCCGCGGGGCACAGGACGCTGGGGCTTCCCTCACCGAACGATGGCGGGACACGGGGCAGAGGGGGCGAGGGCAGAAACAGGCAGCAAGGACGGAGCCGGGCGATTCCCCCTCACCTTGATGTGGTCGGCGAGCTGCATGGTGCAGTCCTCAGCCTGGTCAGCCAGGTGGATGCTGTACAGGTGCTGCAGGAGAGAGCGCGGCGCTCAGCACCCCCCGAGGGCTCCCACACAGGCAGGAGCAAACCGAGGGGGGAAGAAACTACAAACCCCCAGCTCTGAGGGTTTGGCTGATGTTTAATGCCAAGTGAAAACCTGCTGCGACCCCCAGCGCTCCCCCCTGAACGCTCTGCACTGCGGAAGGGCTGGAGAACCTGAATCCAAAGGGTCATCAACCCTGGTGTGGGAATATGGGATGGGCAAGGAGGGTTATGAACACACTCAGGGACTTGCAGCTGGAGCGAATCAACACATAAATCACACTGGTTATTGATCAGCCTTGTGCACAGGACAAGCGGGACCCCTGTGTTCAGATTCCATCGGCCTGCAAAACTCAAGGAAACACAACCTGCTTGAAATTCCAGCCCTGCTGCGGGAAGGACTCAAAGATTCTGCTTTTCCCTGACCAGTCCAGGCAAAGCAGCCGTTTAGGGACACGCACTGGGCGGCACGACTGAGCTCCACGGTGGCCGTGCTCCTGCTCACGTTCCTTCAGCCCTGGTGCTGTTCAGAGCTGCCCCAGAGTGTGAGGTAACAGGAATAAATGCATTCCTTTCATTTTATCCTTGGCTTTGCAGCCATTCCTGCGCTCCTCCTGCCTTCAGCCGGCAGCACAGAGGCACAGGGACACAGGATGGGCGAGCTGCATCCTGAGAGGGGCTCCAGAAGAGCTGGGGAGGGGCTCTGGTTCAGGGAGGGCAGGGAGAGGACGAGGAGAATGGTTTTAAGTTGAAGGAGCGGAGATTGAAATGAGATCTTAGGGAGAAATGTTCTCCTGGGAGGGTGGGGAGGCCCTGGCCCAGGCTGCCCAGAGCAGGGGTGGCTGCCCCATCCCTGGAGGGGTTCAAGGCCAGGTTGGATGGGGCTGGAGCCCCTGATCCAGGGGGAGGTGTCCCTGCTCATTGCAGGGGTGGAATCGGACGGGCTTTGAGGTCCCTTCCGACCCAAACCATCCCATCATCCTGTGATCGTTCCTGCTCGCACCCCCAGGGGCAGCAAGCAGAGAAGGCAGTCCCCAAGTGCTTCTGTGCGCTCCGGAGGTGAAAACCATCCCAAGGGAAGTGCTACCAACAAGCCTATTCCACGTCCCACATCAACGACGTATCCAAAGCCGCCGTTTCCACTCGTGGCAGGTGCTGGTGAGGCTGCCCTCGCTCCCCGCCCACACTCAGAACCCTCCGGAGCTCCTCGCTCCGCAGACCCACCTGGTAGTACTTGATGGCCTTGGTCAGCGGCTCCACGTTGACCGTCTCGTCCAGCTGGTCCTTGTGCAGCAGCTCGATCAGGAAGTCCAGCGAGCGCTCGTGGACGCTCATCTCCGGGTACAGCATCCCCACCTTCTTGTACACCTCCACGCTGCACTTGTTCAGGGCCCTGCGAAAGGAAGGGCAACGCTGCCGGCGCGGCTGGGACCGGCACATGCTCCAGAGCTTTGCCTCCGAGTGCCAATCTCGGATCTGGAACGTCCCCGGAGCACGAGCGAGGGGTTAACGGGGGCCAAAACATCTGTAGAAAACCAGATGCGAGGTGGATGGCCTGGGGGGGACAGGAAAGGGAGCCGAGGGCAGGAGAGCGCTCCAGACTCAGAGGCAGCAGCCAGTGCTGGAGGCAGGAGGAGCCTGAGGGTTCATCAGCTGCGCTGGGGCAGGAGCAGAGGGATCTCCCGGTGCTCTGCTTCAAACCCAGCCCCTTTCCCGGGAGCAAAGGCGAGCGAGCCTGAAGGCGAGTGCCCTCCCCGAAGGCATCTGCTGCCCTCTGCGGAAATCCTGGGCTCCCTGGTGCTGCCAGGGCGCTGCCCGGCCCTGCGCTCACGCTGAGCACACGTTCAAGCTCCACAAGACATTCCACACAGGAATACGTCCTGGGCACTGAGAGAAGAACCCTGTCTTGGGGACGGGAGCCCAGAGTCAACCGCAAATGAGATCAAGCTCAGTAAGAGACTGGGATGCATCCCTCACATGAGACCAGGCTGGGAGAATTGGGATTCTTCAGCCTGGAGAAGAGGGGGCTCCAAGGAGGCCTTAGAGGAGCTTCCAGCACTGAAACGGGGCTCCAGGAGAGCTGGGAAGGGGCTTTGGATCAGGGAGGACAGGGACAGGACAAGAGGAATGGTTTTGAGCTGCAAGAGGGGAGATTGAGATGAGATCTTAAGGAGAAATGTTCTCCTGGGAGGGTGGGGAGGCCCTGGGCCAGGTTGCCCAGAGCAGGGGTGGCTGCCCCATCCCTGGAGGGGTTCCAGGCCAGGTTGGATGGGGCTGGGAGCCCCTGATCCAGTGGGAGGTGTCCCTGCCCGTGGCAGGGGTGGGACTGGATGGGCTTTGAGGTCCCTTCCAACCCAACCCATTCCAGGATTCTGTGATTCTATCTCCTGGAGGCAGATGGAAAAATCCATGCAGCAAGGCCGCTCGTTGCCTCACGATACAGCACAGCTGAAGAATGAGCACCGTGTGCTAGGGATTCGGATCCCTTCACGTGTCCGCTCTTGGGATGGGAACAAGGAGAGGGATGCCAGGGAGGCAGACGCCCCATCGCGAGGAAACCTTGCGGATCCCTCAGCTTTCACCCCAGAGGGGCCAGGCCCTGCCACGCGGCTGCTGAGCTCGCCCCTGCTTCCCGAGGGGATGCGGGTGGTCAGCACGGCTGAGGAGGAGGCGAGAGATACTCACTGCTCGTATTTGTGCAGCGTGGCCTGCAGCAGGCTGAGCGAATAGACCAGCCCGGCGGCGAAGCTCAGCTGCTCCCCGGCAGCGCCCCGGAGCCCGCTGCGCTCCGCACAGTTCTCCGTCAGATCAAACTTCTCCTGCGCCTGTTTGCTGATCAGCTCGGCCTGTCGGGAAGAGGGAAATCGCTCAGGGCCTTGTCACGCTTGCACTGATCGGTTCTGCGCGGCCACGGGTCAGGCAAACCCTCCCCAAACCCCTGGGAACGATTCCTGCCGTGTGGAGAGGGGACGAGTGGGACAGCTCAGCACCGCAGCATCGCTCGCCTGCCCGACCCACCGGCACCGCAGCATCGACCCACCCACCGCCTCCTCCTCCCAGACAATCACAGAATCACAGAATCACCAGCTTGGAAAAGACCCATCAGATCATCGAGTCCAACCATTCCCATCAATCACTAACCCATGTCCCTCAGCACCTCGTCCACCCGGCCCTTAAACCCCTCCAGGGAAGGGGACTCAACCCCTCCCTGGGCAGCCTCGGACAGGGACCAATGTCCCTTTCTGTGAAATATTTTTTCCTGCTGTCCAGCCTGACCCTCCCCTGGTGGAGCTTGAGGCCATTCCCTCTCGTCCTGTCCCCTGTCCCTTGGGAGAAGAGCCCAGCTCCCTCCTCTCCACAACCTCCTCTCAGGGAGTTGCAGAGAGCAATGAGGTCTCCCCTCAGCCTCCTCTTCTCCAGGATAAACACCCCCAGCTCTCTCAGCCGCTCCTCTTCTTCTCCAGCCCCCTCCCCAGCTTCGTTGCTCTTCTCTGGACTCGCTCCAGAGCCTCAACATCCTTCTTGTGGGGAGGGGCCCACAACTGATATTCCAAATCCCGCTGGGACAGAAGGAACAGATGGCTCCCCACAGAGCCTCCAACTCCTGGTCAGCCCAGTGGTACAGCAGGTTTGGAGACGGCACTCCAAGATCTAACAGCCCCATCCCAGAGCTTCCAGGAGAGAAGCGACCAAGGTCCCACCAAGGCCAAATTCCCCCTGGGAGGCAGGAATCCCACCTTGCAGATGAGGCGCGGGATGAGCAGGAGCACCAGGATGCAGTCATGGTCGCCTCCGTGGCGCAGGAAGCTGTCGGGCATGAAGGACGTGAGGAGGGAGACGTGGCGGTTGGCCTGCTGCACCTCCATCTGCCGCAGCTCCATCTCGATGGCCTGCGGGGACACACGGACACATGGAACAGCCACGGAGACACGGAATGGGCAGGGACACATGGAATGGGCAGGGACACACGGAACGGGCATGGAGACGTGGAAAGGGCATGGACACATGGAATGGGCATGGACACGTAGAACAGGCAGGGACACACGGAACAGGCAGGAACACACGGAATGGGCAGGGACACACGGAACAGGCAGGGACACATGGAAAGGGCAGGGACACACGGAACAGGCAGGGACACATGGAACAGGGAGGGACACACGGAATGGGCAGGGACACATGGAACAGGCAGAGGCACACGGAATGGGCAGGGACACATGGAATGGGCAGGGGCACACGGAACATGGGAAGACCCAGAGTCCAGGCAGGGACACAAAGCCTGGGCAGAGACAAGGCTGGACGCTGAGCCCGTGCTTCCAAACACGTTCCCTTTCCAGCCAGCATTCCAACTGGGATGAGGCCAACGCTGATGTTGCCTGCTGGGAGCAAGCTCTCCCCCATCCCTTTCTGCCCAGCGGTGTGTGAGGTGGGAGGTGTCCCTTTGGAGCTCATTCCCAGCCCGTTCCCACAACGGGTGCAGCACCACGGCCGATGCTGAGCGCTGCATCCCAGCGGGAATTCCCGCCCTGCTCCTGGCACCCCCGCGTCACGGCCTGGCACGGCCAAAACACGGCCCTGGCTCCGCTGCCGGCCTTACCTTAGCGTGGGCTTTTGTCTCCGCAAACTTGATCTTGAAGTCGAACATCTCAGGCGGAGGCTGCTGCTGCCTCTCCGCCGACGCTTCCTGCTGGCTCATGAGCTCTCGGTTCACATCCTGAGTGGAGAGAGGAGCCGTGATGAGCCCGAGGCAGAGGAGAGCGATACTCGCAGCCCCTCTGCACCTTCCCTGCCACGGCCCCACCTCAGGGAGCGCCGGGGCTCCTCGTGCCAGTGCACGGGGATGGATGGAAGGAGGGAACAGGGATGTGAGCGTTTTCGGAACACTCGGCAGCCCGCACGCTGTGGTGAGGCTGAGGAGCCCACAGTGTCACCCATCGCCTTTTGCTGCTGCAAAGCTCAGGAGAACCAAGGCCAGGGCTGGAATAACTGTTCCATCTTTCCCAGGACTCATTCCTGAGCTTGGAGCAGCAGCAGCATGGTCACAAGTATCCGCAGCGCTGCTCCAGCGGGGGCTCTGCTAGCAATTCCCACCCGGAGAGGGGCAGGGAGACAGGCTGGGCTGCTGGAGCTGATGAGGAACACGCGCAGGCTGGCACCGAGGAGCTCCCCGGAAAGCTCTGTTAGAAACTGGCTCTCAGGAACCAGCCACCCGTGTCCTGCCGTGCCCACCTCCCGTGGGAGCAGGAGCTCAGCCTCCATCCCTCTTCTGGGAATCACAGAATCGTAGAATCACTAGGTTGGAAAGGACCCACTGGATCACCGAGTCCAACCACGGAACGCTCCTGCCCAGGCCCGCTGGGTCTTGTCGCCGCCACGGAGGGCTCTGAGGAGCAGGGCTCCAGTGGGAGCCGCCGCGGAGCGCCGGAGGGCTCTACCTGGAGGTGCGCGGTCAGCTCTCGGTACTTTTTGATGGTCTGCTGGTAGTCGGCCACCGTCTCCTGCGCGGCCTCCACGCGTTTCTCCGCCTCGCGGACCCGTGCCGTCGCCATGTCCAGCTGCTCCCGCAATTCCAGCTCTGTCTCGCGGGCGTTCTCCTGCAGCTCGTCGTTCATCTCGTTCATGGCTTCCTGGTGAGGAGGAGGCAGCGGGGGACACGGTTATGGCACAGCCTGGCGAGCAAGGAGCAGCACGAGGGGCCCCCGGGGCGCAGGGGGCAGAGGGGAGCACCGCTCGGAAGCGGCACCGAGCACAAGGCCTGCAGAAAGGACCCCAGACCCCTCTGGCATCGCTGCCAGGCAGCTCCTGGCACCTCAGGGACCAGCCCTCACACCAGCCCAGCCGCAGAGCAATGACAAAGGAGGCAGTGCGAGCCCTCCCATTCCAGCCCTCGCTCCAGAGGATTCCGCCTTACCAGGTCCCCCACGGTCTCGCGCAGCTCCCGGACCTTCTCCTCCAGGTCTAAGTTTCTCTCGGTCAGAGTCTCCACCATCTCTTCAGCACCCAGAGCAGCGTCCACCTGCAAGCACACGCCAAACCACGCTCCGCTGGAGCTCAACGCGCCGCAGCTGCCAGCTCCAAAGCTTTTTTGCTCCCCTGGGATCCCCAGCAAGAGGCAGGACGCGGCTGTAAATCCACCTCCCCATCCCAGGGCCAGGGTTAGTCAGATAGCGCCCGAGGTCGCTCTGGAGAGCCGAGAACAGGGGGGCAAACAGCTTGACCCAGGGCAGCGAGCAGCACCGGGAGAAGGGATGTGGTTCCCAGGGCTGCCCACGCTGGCACTGATGCCTTGGCCTGGCCAGGACAAGCCCCGTGGGGATCAGGAAGGTGTGACAGCTCCACATGGAGCAGGCAGCACATGGAGCAGCCCCACAGGGATCAGGAAGCTGTGACGGCTCCGCACGGAGCAGGCTGCACACACGGAGCAG
Source organism: Phaenicophaeus curvirostris (assembly GCF_032191515.1). Classification (NCBI taxonomy): domain Eukaryota; kingdom Metazoa; phylum Chordata; class Aves; order Cuculiformes; family Cuculidae; genus Phaenicophaeus; species Phaenicophaeus curvirostris. Next base: position 78,685,976 of record NC_091395.1, read on the forward strand.
CCCCACGGGCATCGGGAAGGTGATCCTAACGCCCCAGCCAGACCCAAACATCCCCTCCCACCCTTCCTCCCTCCTCACCTGCTCCTTCAGCTCATCCACCGTCTTCTCCGCCTGCTTCACCTCCTCCTGAAGCTTCTCCCTCTGCTGTCGCAAGGACTCCAGCTCCGTGTTTTTCTTCTCCATTTGCTTCTGCAGCTTCACGTGTTCCTGTTTCTCCGATGCAGACAAGTCCCGCATCCTGGGGAAGAACAACCAGACCCATCACCAGGTACCGGAGCAGGAGAAGCCGTTCCCCTCCCAGACATCGCTCCGGGGGGCACCGGCAGAGCCCCCTCCATGCCGGTGCTGGCTGCTCGTCAGCAGCAGAAGCCGCGTTCCCAGGGAAAGAGGATGATGCTGTATTGGTGCCTGGGCCTGCACCTTCCCTTGAAGGAATGAGAGAGCAGCAGGGGATGGAGAGAACTGAAGGGGAGACCGTGGAAAACCAGGAACCAGGACAGACGGGAAAGACCAGCTGTAAATGGGACTGGGAGCACAGAAAGGGAGGACCCCGCAAACAAGGGGAAATGAGCCACGTTCCCAGCCTTTCGCAGCGTGAGGGAGGAGGTTGGCAGCAGAAAAGAGACAGAGCACAGACACGGAATGGCCTTTGGCACGGGCTGAGAACAGAACGGGGCTGTGTCCAGCTCAGACAGCCCCGATGCACCCAAGCCAAGAGCGCCTCTTGCATGGGTTTCACACCTCCCGCCCTAACATGCAGGTTCGGAATTCCCTGCAAGGCTGTTTCCCATGGTTCCCATCGTGGAGAGATGCTCCCAGGAGCTACGGACCACACCAGCCACCCTCTGAAGCAGCATTTTCTCCGCATCTACACCATCCCCAGTGACCGGAGTTTAAGAGAGCCGGGGAGCTCAGAAACAGCCCAGGGCCAGCGAGCGGGTTGGCTCTGAAGAAATGTTTGGATCAGGGCTCGACATAAAACTGCCGCAAAGGTTCTTGTAGGAAGGAATTCCACCAGCAGCATCCCAGCCTCCAGGAGCGCACGTGGCCTCCTACCTCACAAGAGCTTCCTTCAGCCTCGCATTCTGCTCTTCCAGCTGTTTGACTTGGTAACTGGACGCGGCTCCGTCCGAGCCTGCAGAAGAGAGGATGCGTTATCCCGGCTGTGCAGGAACAGCAGCAGCTGAACTGATGTGGTTCCTTCACATTGACCATAGAATCATAGAATCACCAGGTTGGAAAAGACCCACAAGATCATTGAGTCCAACCATTCCCATCAATCACTAACCCATGTCCCTCAGCACCTCGTCCACCTGTCTTTTAAACCCCTCCAGGGAAGGGGACTCTCCTGTTGTGCGCCATTTCAAAGTTCACCATGAGCAGCAATAGCTCAGAGGGCCTCAGGGAATCAGAATCAGGACAAAACACGGCCACATCTCCAATTCTGGTCTCAGTTTTGGGCCCCTCGCTCCAAGAAAGCCCTGGAGGGGCTGGAGTGTGTCCGAGAAGGGATCGGAACTGGGAAGGGTCTGGAGAACAGGGGTTGTGGCAGTGGCTGAAGGACCTTGGACCACAACTCCCTTGAGCCGAGCACTCTCCTCCCCGGCGAGGAGCTTCCCCGTGCCGCAGGACCAGGCTGAGCCCACCCGAAAGCCAACCCCTTCCCACCTTTCTCTTCGATCTCGTGCTTCAGGATCTCCAGGTCCATGGTGAGGTATTCCACCTTCTCCTTCAGGGAGTCCACCTCCTGCTGCAGGGACTCGGCGCGCTCCTCCGCCATCTCCTTGTCCAGGGTTGCCATCTCGATGGCGTCGGCGGTGTCTGCCATCTCCTCCATGTAGCGCTCCTTGGCCTCCAGGGCATCCTTGGCTTCCTGCCGTCAAGCACAGGCGGGTGAGGAGACCTGGAGACCCAGTGACGGAGAGAGCCCTCTCCCAGCCCACGAGTCTCAGATCACAACAACTCCCGGGGCTCTCCCAGAGGAGAATCAAGTCCAATTAACACCAGCGCACGGGGACCGGGAGGGGAAGGGGCTGCCGGGCTCCAGTCTCTGCCTCCCTCTTCCCTGCTTCACGCCTTCTCCCACCCGCAGCAGAGCCCAGAGGGAAAGGACCGGCGGGTGAGGAGAGAGGCAACACAGGTAGGATTGCTCCTCAAACAAATCCTGGAGAAAGAACCCAAGGATCCACCCTGGGAAACGGAGCAGAGGGAAGGAAAATCTCCTCTGCCAGCACAGCCGGGTCCTGCCCTTGGCCTGGGAGCAGCAGGCAGGGACGTGAAGAGCAGGGAACCTGTCCTTGGGGAGAAGGGAAAGAGGGAAGGGAACCCCCCAACAGCTCCACGAGGGCTCAGCCGGAGCAGAGCCACTGCACAGGAGATCATAGAATCATAGAATCATAGAAGGTTGGAAAAGACCCACTGGATCATTGAGTCCGACCATTCCTATCAAACTCAGATGCTGCTGGGTAAGGAGAGACAGGAAGGCTCTGAGCTCCAAAGCTTTGAGGTCCCTTCCAGCCCAAACCATTCCAAGATTCTATGAACTGACCCCGGAATCCCATCTCCCCCCGCAGCCCCCGGCCCCGCGCTGCCCCTTCACCTTCTTGGCCTCCTTCAGACGCCTCTGGAGGTCGGCCTGCTGCTCCTGCATTTTGCTCTTCCACTCCTGCACCTGCTCCAGCTGGATCTTGTACTTCTCGAGCTCTTTGAGCTTTGCTTTGTCTTCATTTCGCTTTATCTTCAGAGTCTCCAGCTTCTCCTCCAGGTCTCTGACTTGAGCACGCAAATTCTCCTCCTCCTGTGGCAGCAAACCAGGAATCAGCAGATGGAGCAGCCCCAGCCCTTGGAGAGAGCCCCGCAACCAGTCATTCCAACCACTCAGACCCCAGACCCCAGCTCGGGGCAGGTTTAGGGAACCCATCGCTCTGCGCTCACAGCTACAGAGCCCGACGGCTGCTTGAATCCATTGACAACGTGGGATAAAAGTTCCCTGAGATGCCTCGGGCTACAAAAGGTGCAGAGCCCCTCACTTTGGACATCACCGGCTTCTAGAGAAGCCTGAATCCTTTCAAACCCGACCCCACCACCACGAACACGTCCCAGCGCACCCGCAGTGACTCTCTGCTCCCATTCGGAGCGGCACGATGCCACGCGAGGAACATGCCTCTCCCTCACACGCAGCCTCAGAGCCAGCTCGCTGTCCTCTCCTGCTGTTAATTCCTTGCCCTCGCGCCCTAAATCTTTCCCAAGCTCTGATTGTGCCTAATTAATGCAAAACAGGACGAAAGTAATGACAAACTATTTTAAAGATTAAAATTGGAGAAATTCTGCTGGCAGAGACGTCAGAAACAACCAAGATGGGGAAACAATCATAGAATCAAATCTTACCTTTGTGGGCGAGGGGACCGGCGGTGCCACCGGCGAGGCCAGGGAGGGACTGGGAATGACGGGGGCCACCAGTGGCGTCTGGGCCGGCGTGCTGGGCTCGCTGCTGCTCATCTCCCCACCGGAGGCGGAGGCCGAGCCCGAGGGCCCCGCGGTGCCGCTGGATGCTGCTGAGCTGGGGGTCCGCGTGGGCTGCAAAAGAGCGCGGTCGAGGGAGAGTCAGAGGAGGCAGCAGTGTCTTCGGGGTGGGTCTGTCTCCCCGCATCCTCGATGCCACTTTGGCCGCTGGGTTGGGCTTTCACTGGGGTCCTCCAGGCCGATCCCTGCCCCCTGGACCCGTGTTTCCAGCACAGATGAAGCCCAGGCCAGAATTCCCGAGGCTGCCACACACGGTCGGTGCTCACCGGCCAGGCCAGGGCAGCAGGGAGCGGGGACGGAGCAGCCTCAGCCGGGAGGGATGAGTTTGGCACAACTCCTTGTCCTGGCAGAGCGCTCGGGGACTGCAGGGACCTCACCGGCACAGCAGTTCTGGATGGAGGGAGCACCCCACGCTCTCCGCATTGGCAGCGTTCCGAGGGCCGGCTCTGCCACGGAGACTCCCTGGCAGCAAGAACCTGCCCTCACGCTGCTCCACATCCCAACCGGAGAGACTCTTTTCCGAGCCCCCAGCCCCGCTTCAGGCTGGAGTCGCCCCTCTGCTCCCTCCAGCTGAAGGGGAGCAAGAAAGGATCCTGTCTCCCTGCAGCCCGTGTCACGTCTCTCCCTGCGCTCCCAGCTTCCCAGCACAGACCCAGCACCAGCCCCTTTGCTGCAAGGGCAGCTCCAGCCAAGCCAGTGAGGTGCTGGAGGGGATGGGAGCCGGGATAACGAGGGTCCTCGGCCCCCCGGCTGCAGCTCCAGAGGATCCAGGGCTCCATCTCCAGAGGATGGCACAGCAACCCCTGGGAGCACCCGAGACAGGAGCCAGGGAGGTTTCTTCCCAGTCCATCCTCTGGAAGCCGGAGGGGACACTGGGACACGCTCGCTGCCGGGCGCTGGCAGGAGCCAGAGCTGGGAGCCGCTCGGGAGAGAGCTGGGAATGCCATGGGGCACTGAGCCCGCACCCTCCACTTGGAACGGCATCAGCGTGGGGATGAAACCTTGAGTTTTAGGGGAGTGGAGGGAGAAAATGAAAGAATAGTGAGAATTCACTAGAATCCAGGGAAAACCAGCAGGACTGAGGAGCCGGAGCTGCAGAGCGGCTCCATCGGTGCCTGCCGGGCTGGGGAGCAGCAGCGAGACTGGACCCATAATCCAGGGGATGGGATCGAGGGAAGCTGGAGAAGCCCCAGACCCTGGAAAGCCCAACATCCATCAGAGACCTCTGCTGTCCTCCCAGACTCACCTCTCGGGCACCTAACGCTCTGTAAATTCATTTCCTGAGATTTTACTGTGCTCTGAGCCTGGCTTTGGGGCAGAGCTGCATGTGGCTCATCCAGGCTCAGCCCTCCTCGCCCAGGAACGATCTGAGCTCTCGCAGGGATGGAGTGAGCCCCTGCCTGGGTGGCACCAAGCCCCACACGCTGTCTCCAAGAACGCTACTTGGAACAAGAACATTGCTCCCTTTCCTGCTGCTTCAGGGATGGAAAACCCTTCTCTGGGTGAGCTGGCAGCTTCCACAGGGACAGAGCAACGTCGTGGGACAGACCCAGCACGATTCCACCGCTCATCGCATCTGGAGAGCTGGCAACCCTTGGAGACCATGACGTGGCCTCAGCAGGGTCAGGGAAGGTCCAAGGCTTGGACTTCCTTCCAAACAAGACTAAAATCCAGCGTGGCAGCTCCTGGAGCCCTTGCAGCCGCTGGGCAGCCCTAACGGCTCCGATGGAAATCCAGGAGCCCAGGAAGGTCCAAGCTGCTGGAGAGAGCGGCCGAGCAGCCGGCTCCATCCCACGTGGACCCATCCGTGCACCCAACCAAAGCAAGATGGAGTGGTGGGAGAGGGGCTGGATCACGGCTCGGATCCCATCCTGCTGCCCTCAGCTCCCTCCAGCTCCTGCCTGGTGAGGACCGAGGCTGGAGGAGAGGTCACACCAGACACCCCCTCGCTGCTCCGGTCCAGCACAGGTTGTGGAGAACACCAGAACTGCTCCAACCGAGGGCAACAGCACCTGATCCAGAGGGAGCAACCCAGGACTTGCCTGGAAAAGGGGCAGCTCCCAGCTGGGACTGGGAATGGCTTAGAATCCACATCAGCGTGCGAAAGCTGCTTACGTCGAGCTCACGCTGCAAACACCTCACACGGACTCACAGCAAAGCCCTTGCCGTGCCTCCAGGAGATGTTTTAGAGGGAGATTCCACCTCCAGAGGGGCAGATTCGCCCTTTGGACATGCTTTTCCCTCTCTGTGAGGCCTGGGCTCTGCGCTGCCCAGAGTTCACAGAGCATTTCTAGAGGGGAAAAGTCAACAGATCCTCCCCAGAGGGGAAAGCCGAGTCCCTGGCAGCTGGGATCGCGCGGGACTGTGTGAATCTTTTGCTGCCCTGGCGTGAATGCCCTGCACAAACCAGCAGAGCCCTCCCTGCAGCGTGCGCTTCCCAGAGGGGAAAAGCCACCACTCAGCTGTCATGGGGTTCCCTGAGGATTCCTCTCCCTTCCTCGCTCTCCTCTAATCCCATCCCCCTTGGCAGAGTAAGTCTGGCTGGCTCAGGGCAGACTCAAAGCACGAGCGATTCCCGGCGCTGGCATCAACACCGTCCCGGCCGGCGGCTCGTGGCTCTCAAACACGCTGAGTCCCGGCTGTGGAGCTGTGCCGGGGATGGCAGGGATAGAATCATAGAATCACAGAATCACCAGGTTGGAAAGGACCCACTGGATCATCGAGTCCAACCATTCCCATCAATCACTAACCCATGTCCCTCAGCACCTCATCCACCCGTTCCTTAAACCCCTCCAGGGAAGGGGACTCAACCCCCTCCCTGGGCAGCCTCTGCCACTGACCAATCACCCTTTCCATGAAATATTTTTTCCTGATGTCTGCGTCACGCTCTGCCTGGGAGCACAAAGCTTCTCCAGGGCCGTTTTCCCCTGGCAGGCTGTGCCCAGGGCTGAGGAGGAGCACAGCGCTCCAGGGAGCTGCTCGGTGCGAGGAGGACAGAGAATCACAGAATTATAGAATCATAGAATCACTAGGTTGGAAAGGACCCACTGGATCATCAAGTCCAGCCATTCCCATCAATCAGTAAAGGCGCCGCGGGGTCAGCACCCGAGTCCGTGTGCAGCGTGGGTGCTCACCTTGGCCCGTCGGGCAGTCGTCTGGAGCGGGCGCGGAAGGCAGAGAGGAGAGACAGTCACACAGGGAGAGACAGGAGCAGGGGCACAGCCGGCAGGGCAGAGCAGCAGAGAAGAGGGCAGAGGAGACAAAAGACAGCACAGCAATTAGTGAGCGCGCGGCAGCACGTGTGGGAGCTCGTTAACCCCGCTCCCAGGGCACCTCCGGGTGGGACCCTGCGGCAGCGCCCGCGGCAAACAGAGGAACAGAGCCCGCGGCAGCCCAGGCTCCGCATCGGGGGCTCAGAGACCCAGCCCCGCTTCTCCCCGTCAGCAACGAGTGGGACCGAGGGCTGTGGAGGTGGCAGGTGGCCCATATCCCACCCAACTGACCACTTGACGAACGACTGATCCTATCCGACTGCCCCCATCCCATCCGACTGCCCCCATCCCATCCGACTGCCCCTATCCCATCCGACTGCCCCCATTCCATCCGACTGCCCCCATTCCATCCGACTGCCCACATCCCATCCGACTGCCCCCATCCCATCTGACTGCCCCCATTCCATCCGACTGCCCCCATCCCATCCGACTGCCCCCATTCCATCCGACTGCCCACATCCCATCCGACTGCCCCCATCCCATCTGACTGCCCCCATTCCATCCGACTGCCCCCATCCCATCCAACTGCCCCCATCCCATCCGACTGCCTGCATCTGATTCCGACTGCCCGCATCCCGACTGCCCCCATCCCATCCGACTGCCCGCATCCCGACTGCTTGCATCCCATCCGACTGCCCCCATCCCATCCGACTGCCCGCATCCCGACTGCCCCCATCCCATCCGACTGCCCCCATCCCATCCGACTGCCCCCATCCCATCTGACTGCCCCCATCCCATCTCCAGCAGGGACTCTGCTTCTTGGAGACCTTCAGCTCCCAAGGCAGAGCCCAGGCTGTGGGCGAGGCTGGGAATGCTGCTGCGGAGCTGCCAGGGCTCTCCGGGTCCCACTGACAGGGAGTGGGATGAACCCATCTCACCTTTCCGGAGCTCATCAGAGGGCGGTTCAGCACTTTCTATTCTATTTTTCCCCCTCCCCTCAGCCCTCAACCCTTTCTGCTTGGAAGGGTCCAGTTCCCAGGGAGATGCCAGAGCCCCCGGGCTCCATTTCTCTCCACTCCTAAATCCCACAGGGACAACACGGAGCTCCTCAAACACTTCCACATCACCTTTTCCTTTTGGGAGACAAAGGCACCACCGCCCTCGCGGCAGGACCCCCACCCCAATCGCACCCCCTGCTCACACCACAGTCATTCAGTGCCAGCTCCACACTCAGGAGCCCCCCCGCAGATCCCACCACATCCATCCGGGAACAGTGGCCAGTAACAGAGGCCCTGGGGGAAACTGGACACAGGAGAGGGCTTTAAGTCCCTCACATCCTGCTTCTGTCACCTAAAGCACGGCTGAAAGTCACCGGGTCGATAAAACGCTGCTATCTGATGCTTTGGAGGATGCAGCCGTCAGCGACATCCGATCGGACACAGCCCCTCAGCAAGGGCTCTGTGATCCATCTCCCACTGCCGCAACGTCTCCCCGGGAGGCAGAAGCGATGGTCCTGTTCCCACCCGAGGACTTGGGAAGCCAGGAGAGACCTTAGAGAATGCCAGAATCATTCTGGAGGCAACCCAGTCCCACCGCGGCTCCAGCAGGGTCTCCTCCAGCAGCATCCAAGTGGGCTGAGATTTCTCTGGAGAAGGGGACTCCTCACCTCCCCGGGCAGCCGTTTCCAGGGAAGAAGTTTCTCCTGTCCAGGTGGAGTTTCCTGGGCTCCAGTTTGTGCTGGAGCCGCTTGTCCTGTCGCTGGAGACCACTGAGCAGAGCCCAGCCCTTCCTCCTGCCCTTCGGATACGGATCAGCATGGATGGATCCCCCCTCCAGGCTGGAAATAGCCAGGGCTCCCAGCCTCTCTTCATCTCCATGCCCTCCACTGGGCTCACCTTGGCAATTCCTGCTCTTTCTGGAGCTGGGGAGACCAGAACTGGACACAGAATCCAGATGGGGCCTCCCTAGGGCAGAGCAGACAGGGAGGAGAACCCACTTGCTCCCGACACTCCTCTCAAAGCACCCCGGGATCTCTGTGGCTTCCTTGGCCACCAGAGAACATTCCTGGTGGCTTGGTGTCCACCAGGATCCCAGCTCCTTCTCCACAGAGCCTCTTCCCAGCCTGTTCCAGCTCCTCCTGGTTTAACACAGGTCACAACCAGATGCGTTGTCCCTTCCAAAGAGCCGATCCCCACTGCCTTCCTCAGGCTCAACCCTGGTTTCCTCACTTCCAGCCTTTCCTAAGAGGCTGCTCCCAGCAGGACGCCTGCTCCGATTCCGATGGCAGATTCTCATCTTCCAGAGCACCTTCACCTCAGGAAAACTTGCCAGGACAATGTAAGGACAGCAGCAAAAGCGTAAAACCCTTGGATAATCCCAGGGCTGCTTTAGGAGCAGCGGTGGGAGCTCTCTGGGAGCGCTCCCATGCTTTCCCAAACTCCAAAATAAAGATCGCACTGAGGGGCACCAAAAATGGAACAAACGCTCTGACTCCCTCTCCTGCAGGGACTCCGCCAAACACGCACTGGGAGACGCTTCCACTTGCTCCGAGAGCACCCATAGACACCTTCCCTACCAGCTACGGAGCAGGGAAGAGGCCGAGCATCTTCCTAACTCAAACCACACCAAACCCTTGGAAAAGGAGCCACACCGACCGGCAGGGACGAATCCTGGTTTCCCACCTCCGCTGGTGCAAGCTTTCAGGCCAGTTTGGTTCCCCTCCACGTGAAACCCGTGAAAAGCTGCAGCGACGGCTCCGGGATTGCCAGCACAGGGAATGCTCTGCTGCTCTCTGGAAGGGCCAGGGCAGAACGGGGCTCCTGGCCGCCCTCTTCTCCATCAACAATCCATCCACAGAGCTCCGCGGAGCGCTGGCACGCGGCCGGGCTGGGAACACGGCTGCTCCCTGCTCGAGTCCTGCATCCAGCCAGAGCACAGGAGGGAGGCAGCAGGACTGCATGGACAAAGCTCTCCAAGGCTGCGGGAGCATCCCAGAGCCGATGCTTGAACCTCCACCAGGCTCCGGAGCGTGTAGGAGCTTCACACAGGAGCTCCAGGTCCTCCTGGATCCCGGGGTGCTCTGTGCAGCCCGGCCGGCACCGTTAATATCCCAGCTGGCGGCTCCAAATGCTGCGTAACGCTGAGCGTGAATCTTTGATGACATTACCCAACCTTGTTCCCTGCCCGCAGGAGCCAGGATTGCGGCTGAGGCTCCAGACGGGCACACCCGGATCCAAACTCTGCTTCCAGCAGCAAGGAATCCAGCAAAACTCCTCCTGGCTGCCACCAGCCACTGAACCAGCATCACCTGGATCCAAACTCTGCTTCCAGCAGCAAGGAATCCAGTAAAACTCCTCCTGGCTGCCACCAGCCACCGAACTGGCATCGTCCATCCGAAAGCGGGGCTGCTGAAGGCTCCTGAAGGTCCCTCCGAAGGTCTCCATCCAGAGGCAGCCGGGAGCAAGGAACGTCGGCACTTCCAGGATGGATGAGCCCCTGGTACTCACGCCACCTTCTCCAGGCAGGGTGGGCACCGTAGGACAGGAGCTGATCGCTGGGCACGGTCCGATGGCTTCTGATGCAGAAAAGCTTCCCAGCTTGCAACTGCAGCTGCAGACACTCCTCATGGAGCATCCGTGAGGTTCTCCAGCGGCGGGGGCTGCCGTGCAGCTCCGGAGAGGGGCCGGCAGCGGCTGGAGTTGGTGCCAGGGGGGGACAAAAAGGGAGAAGCAGCGGGCAGCACTGCCCACTCGATGCCAACCGGTTCCCATCGGAACTGAGCCTCCTCCGGACACATCCCAGTGCTGGGAACGCTACCTCTGCCCCACAGCGCCTGGACGAGCTCCCTTGGGGGCTCCAATGCCGTCTGTGGTACCTGGGTTCCTGCTACAGGGAATTCCGCGTGGTGGGATCCCGTGTGGAGCCAGCACCACCGGGACAAGCAGGATCAAAGCCAGCGGCTGTGGGACCTGCCTGGCCCCGTGCCAGGCCCTGGGCTGCCCCCTGCTCCCTTCTTGCTGCTGGAGCCTGAGGGAAAGCGGCATCCGTGAAACTTTTCCTGGGAAGGGGATTAAATTGGAGTTCTTAAAGCAGCCGCCCCACACGGAAGCCTCCTGAAATCCCAAGGAACCACAAACGTAAGCCAGGAGGATCAGCTGTAACGTTAACAACCGGCAAAGCCTCCCCGCGGACCCGGCACAGCCAGGGAACGGCTGTGCCTTCCATCATTCTCCTTTCCCCTTCTTCCTTGGGATCAGGGAGCGACTCGCAGGATTCCTGTGCGAGCGGAGCGCTGACAGCGCGGTTGTGCTAAAAATACCCTGTCAGGGCAGTGCCAGCGCTCTGCCCCGCAGGAGCACGGGCTGCGCAGGGAATCCGGACACCACAAACCCTTGGAAGCACCAAAACCCAAAGCACTAAAGGCAGAGCTGGGGGCACGGCTGAGGAAAAGGCTGTTATGACCATGCAACTGGCAGCGCCCCCGGCCGCGGGGCCGAGCTGCAGGGATGCTGCATGCAGCACAGGCAGGTGACGCCGAGCGGCTCCAGCGGAGCGGGGAAAGGAAAAGGCAGGCAGTAAGGGATGCTGCTGTCTCATCCAGCCACCGCCCCCCAGCCCCGTCCGTCCCCGAACCCCCCCCGAACCTCGCGCAATTAAAGCCCGGCAGCGTTAACGAATAAAATAAGGAACAAAAAGAGCAAAGCGAGGTACGTGCAGAGCGCTAGCGGCGACGGCGTGGATGCAGCGGCAGATTGTACCTTCCGTGGCGCCGGGGCCTGCCTCATCATTGCGGGAAGGACAGGCGGCGAGGGAGAGAAAGGGAGAGAGGGAGCAGAGACCGTTAGCGCGCTCGGCACAACGATGCGGCTCTCCGGCTCGGAGCCCCGGCTGTCCGGCTGCGCCTGCAAATGGCTGCGGCGTCTCTCTATCCGCTCGCCATCCACCCCGCTAATCCCGCGATCGCCGGCTGCTCAGCGGGGCTGCGGCGCTCCCGAGCCATGGCCACTCGTCCTCTCGCCGCCGGTGGCTCCAACCACCGCCCTGGCAGCAGCTCATTACATCACCGCCGGTGGGGCTCTCCTCCCCGCGCCGCGCGTCGGGATGCTGCGCCGAGCCGCTGCCAGCGGGCGATGCGATGGGATGCGATGGGATGCGATGCGATGCGATGCGATGGGATGCTCCAGCGAGGGCTCCTCCGTAGCTTAGCAACGCTCCGGCTCAGCCGCCTGGCCGGCGGGTCCAAACGCCTCGGTCCCTGCACTCCGCATCCGCGCCGGCCCCACCGACCTCTGCGCCCGCAGCCCTGTCCGCCCCGCGCGCTGCCGCGGCCACACCAGCAAATCCCCTGAGCCCGGACAGATGGACAGAGCTCAGCCTGGACAGATGGAAAGAGCTGAGACCAGACAGATGGACGGAGCTGATCCCGGACAGATGGATGGAGCTGAGCTCAGACAGATGGACAGAACTGGGCCTGGACAGACAGATGGAGCTAAGCCTTGGACACACAGACGGATAGATCTAAGCCTGGACACATGGACAGACATCTATGTGGAACCCCCACGGCTGGACTAGTCTCAGAGAATCCCTGTCCTAACCCCCTCTGCCCCCAAGAAATCCCCCTCTGGTGATCACCAGCACCCAGCACGGTGCCCAGCACGGCTGTGTCCGAGCCCTCCTGCTGCCAGGCTCATTCCCTGGCAGTCCCGGCGCAGCGCTCCAGCAGAGCTGAGACACCGGGGTCCAACCACCCAACCAAGCGTTAGCCCAGCAAGATCCCACTGGGAACCCTTCCAAGATCTCAGTGCCCCGAGCCCACCAGGCTGGAGGTCCTGGCCCTTTGGATAGAATCATAGAATCACCAAATTGGAAAAGACCCACTGGATCATCGAGTCCAACCATCCCCATCAATCTCTAACCCATGTCCCTCAGCACCTCGTCCACCCGGCCCTTAAACCCCTCCAGAGAAGGGGACTCAACCCCCTCCCTGGGCAGCCTCGGACAGGGACCAATGACCTTTTCTGTAAAAAATTTTCTCCTAATGTTCAGCCTGACCCTCCCCTGGTGGAGCTTGAGGCCATTCCCTCTCGTCCTGTCCCCTGTCCCTTGGGAGAAGAGCCCAGCTCCCTCCTCTCCACAACCTCCTCTCAGGGAGTTGCAGAGAGCAATGAGGTCTCCCCTCAGCCTCCTCTTCTCCAGGATAAACACCCCCAGCTCTCTCAGCCGCTCCTCTTCTTCTCCAGCCCCCTCCCCAGCTTCGTTGCTCTTCTCTGGACTCGCTCCAGAGCCTCAACATCCTTCTTGTGGGGAGGGCCCAGAACTGACCCCAGGATTCGAGGAGCGGTCTCCCCAGGGCCGAGGCCAGAGGGAGAAGAACCTCCCTGGCCCTGCTGGCCACGCCGGGTCTGATCCAAGCCAAGATGCCCTTGGCCTCCTTGGCCCCCTGGGCCCCTGCTGGCTCATGGTTGGTCACTGTCAACCAACACACCCCCTTTCCACACCCCGACCTCGTGTCCCGTTTACGTGAGTGACCATGGGCCTCTTTTCCAAGAGGGACGACTCCCAGTCCGTTCCCAGCATTCCCGACCCTTCCAGGCTGCGGCAGAGGGTGGGAGAGGCGCTGGGGCTGCCACGGCCTCGCCCGAGTTCACCAGCGCCGCACACGCAGCCGCACCACACGGTGCCCGGAGCTGCGGGTACGGACCCTCCCGGCATCGCTTCCCGTCGCCTGGACAAGTCCGTAACGGCAGCGCTTGCCGCAGGGTCGAGTTCCCAGGAGGCTCCTGGCTGCACCCACCTGCTGTTACCCGCCGCGGGGCTGGGCTTCCAAACAATGTCTGTGTTCGGAAACGGAACGTCTGGGAGCTCCCTGGGTAAGGGTTTGACAGCCCAGAGCAGTAAAATACGCAGATAAATACACATATATAAACGGGGTGTAAATATACAGCCCAAAAATCAAAATCCACGGGTTTATGTGACCTGTAAGTCTCCCAACACCATAAAGGCCGCTCTCTCCCACAGCCCATGAACCTCATCGTCTCCGGAGAGGGAGGATGGGACGGTTCTGACCCTTTGGGACCAAGGAGCTGGAGCCAAGCAGGAGCTGGAGGAGGAAACCAGCCCTACTCGGGGAGCTCCTACGGGAAGGGGGTTCGGTGCGGAGCAGCCCCGCGCTGCTCCAGGGAGATCTGGGGGTCTCACCGCGGCGCCCGTCCGAGGGCGCATCTCATGGCACAGCCAGGACCCCTCGGCCCCCACGGCTGCGGCTCCCGGCACAAAGGGCCCCCTGCCTCAGAGCACTCGGAACTCTCCTTGTGTTTGACTCCGAAAGCTCTTTAGGTGCTCGGCAGCAAATCCAGCACATCCCAACCGTGGGGCGCTGCTTCCCAAAATCCAACCCTCCAGGCCCTTTGGCGTCACCGCAGGCAAATCCCAGCCCAGCTGCCAGAGCCGACCACGCACCCAGCAGCCTCCAGCCTCGTTCCGTCATCGGATCAATCAAACGTCCTTGGGGAAACGCAAAAGCACTTTGTGCGCTGGGCTCGGGTTGCACGCTCCCATCGATCGTCTGAAAATAAAAACCAGGCTGGATGGGGCTCGGAGCAGCCGGATCCAGCAGGAGGCATCCCTGCCCACGGCACGGGGTAGGACTGGGTGGGCTTCAGGGACCCTTCCAACTCAAACCATTCCATGATTCTAAAGTGCAAAAATAACTGTTTTAACCCATTCTAAACAGCAACAAAAGGCAAACACGGAGGGACGAGCGGCCCCTCCAGCCTGGAGTCACCTCCAGCTGTGGCAGCGCTGACCCCAGGGACATTCTGCACATGGAAAAAACCATTGTCCTCCAGCCAGCACCTCCCATCCCACAGGAACCAACTGCAAGAAGCCAGACAACGCTCAGTGAGCTGGGGAGAGGTGGAAAAAACAAGAGCCGGATGCTTTGGAGTTCTCCCTCAGGGACACGCAGCCGTGTCTTGGAGCCGCGATTTACCCTAAAGCCACGCACAGCACCACGAGCTCCCAGCACCAACACAGATAAGGAGATCATGGAGTCTCATCCAGGCTCGTGGCGTGGTTCCCTGCGGATCGGTTACACGGCAGCACCAGCCTGCGGCGCCAGATGCTGCTCAACTCCAGAGGCTCCTGGCCCTTCCCTCCAGCTCAGCAGAAGAGCTGGGATCCCACAGCAGGGACCTGGCCGCAGGTGCCACCGGACGCCCCTGGGAGCTGTGGAGCTGGTCCAGGAGGAAAACTAGGATGGGAAAAGCCTTGGGAGCCGTGGGCAGGTGTGTCTGCAGCAGTTCAGAGGGGCAGCACATTGAGAGATAATCAGATTACTCCGTGCTTTGCAGGATTAATGGGGCTGGCCCCTCTTCCCGAGAAATCAACCATCTGGAGCCAGGGTGCTCCGTGCTCTGCTCGGCTGGAAAAGCCACCAGCTCCGCATGGACACCTGGCACCGGCTGCCGACCAGGCACGACAGATGGGGGAGAAGGGAGGATCAGAGCGAGATCAGTGCCCAGGGAGAGGGGGTGAAGCCACGGAGACCCAGCTCCAGCACACAGAATGCCAGCTAGGATGAGGAAAGGAACGGGAATGTTACCGGAGCTGGGACCCCTCTCTGGATCCTCCCTGCCCTCCAGCCATGGATCCAGCCTGGCCAGGTCCCTCTCTAGATCCTCCCCGCCCTCCATCCATGGATCCAGCCTGGCCAGATCCCTCTCTAGATCCTCCCTGCCCTCCAGCCATGGATCCAGCCTGGCCAGGTCCCTCTCTAGATCCTCCCTGCCCTCCATCCATGGATCCAGCCTGGCCAGGTCCCTCTCTAGATCCTCCCTGCCCTCCATCCATGGATCCAGCCTGGCCAGGTCCCTCTCTAGATCCTCCCTGCCCTCCATCCATGGATCCAGCCTGGCCACATCCCTCTCTAGATCCTCCCTGCCCTCCATCCATGGATCCAGCCTGGCCAGGTCCCTCTCTAGATCCTCCCTGCCCTCCATCCATGGATCCAGACTGGCCAGGTCCCTCTCTAGGTCCTCCCTGCCCTTCATCCATGGATCCAGACTGGCCAGGTCCCTCTCTAGATCCTCCCTGCCCTCCATCCATGGATCCAGCCTGGCCACATCCCTCTCTAGATCCTTCCTGCCCTCCATCCAGGGATCCAGCCTGGCCAGGGATCCCCACTTTCGCTCAGCTCCACCGGGAGCTGCCAGCCCTGCGGCCACACAGTCCAGAGCAAAGATCAGAAGAGGCAGGAGCCCTGGGGCCAGAGGTCCCGCTCCACTATTCCCGACAGCAGGAACCCAACGCAAACCGAAGGGAGCGCAGCTCAGGGCCATCTGGCACAAACAGCAGCTGCTCCTAATACGATTCCAGTCTATATTTAACATGCAAAGAGGCGCCTTAATCCCCTGAATGAGGACTTATCCGCTAATCATGGGGGTTACTCGGTGACAGAACCGACCCGCCGGCAGCTTTCCCACCCTGCGCAAGGCTGCGAGCGGCAAAGGAGAGGAGGGAGAGCGGAGGAGTTCATTAATGGCCAAAACTCAAGTTCTGAGGTGACGCCGGCACCGCCGCGGCATCCGCCTGCCCCGACTCGGTCCCGGGCACTGCGCACACCAGGACTCACAGGTACCGTCCCGCTTCCCCTGGCGCCTGTTCCGAGCCCCCAGTGCCCGGGTTTGCTTTCCTCTGGGCACACCACCACTCCCAAAGAGCCGGCGGGGACGGTGCGTCTGCCAGGAGCACTTTTAGTTTGGGTCGGAAGCGCTGCGAAAGGCCTTTGGCTGCGGTGATGCCGCGACCCGGCTGAGCGGGGAGCAGGCTGGGGCGCTGCAGCGTGGGGCGGCACAGCCCACGGAGGGCACCGGCACCACCACAAGGAAACCCCTGCCCTGCTCCCGTCTCCAGAGCGCGATCCTTGGGGCCACAGCATCTTTTCCCAACCCTCGCGGCTGGTTCTTTGGCCGTGGCCGCGTTCCCTGTTTTCCCACTGTCCAGCTCCGGATCACAGCTGCTCAGGAGCTTCCAGAGCTGTAGAATACCGCTCTGTTTTGGTGGATAACAGCCACATAACAGCCCTGGGATGACAATCCTGGAGCTGTAAATGTTCCCAGGGCAGCCTGAGCGCACAGCTCCCCACGGCACGGAGCAGGGGCCGCCAGCACCCACAGGCTGGGAATGTGTGTGGGATAAAGTGTTGGAGAGAGAAGGCGGCAGGGAAAGCCGGTTCCTGCTGCTCCTCAGGGTGGGAGCAGGAATCCGCAGATGGGTCCCTGCTGTCCAGGACTTAGAGCTGTGTAAAAGCTCTGCAGCTGCGCTGGGAGCGACGCTGGGCGCAGCCCATGGGCATCGCAGGCACCCAGCACCGACGGAAAACCTGACCACGGTCACCGGGACAGCAGGAAACCCCACAACTGAGTGTGCCGGGAAGAGCTGGATCCAGCCTCGACCCCCGAGCAGGGCAGCAATCCAGCCCTTTCCCACCACGCCGCGTGCCGGCCGGGAAGCGGCGGCTTTCCCCGCGTTACCGTGCCGGGAGCGGCGAAGGGGAGCGCATGCAATGAGCAGACATGCAACGGGACGATGGAGGCGGAGCGGGATGGGGACGATGAGCTGGGATGCACCGCAGGGGCCTGGCATGCAGCCGCGACACTCGGCAACACGGATTAATTGTCAGAAAAGCGGCACCTTTTTCGGTTTCACTCCACGCTGCATGAAGGGGAAGAAAAGGGCACAGAGTTAGAGCTCCTGCGTCCCGACAGCGGGGAGGAGAGGCGACCGGCACGCTGCTCCAAACCGGCAAGGGCCGGAGCGCGCTACCCGTGGGCACCGGGCTGCAAAACCACGGATGAGCAGAGAGGAAAAGGCATTCAGGTAGTTAAACAAACGCAGGACGGCGTGAGAGGGAAGCGGACACCAGGGCTCACTCCCACCCTCTGATGGAGGAGCTCTACTCCATCCAGCTCTCGCTCCTCCAGCACGGAACCTTCTGAGGAGCCAGGACACATCCAAAGGAAAACAAATTCACTTCAGGATGGGCAGCAGCGCTCACAAAGGAGACTCCACGCTGCACTGGCCACAACCCAGAGGCCCCAGTGAGGGGGGATTCACCCCAAATCCAGCCCCAGGCTCCCCTCTGCACTGCCCCGCATGGATCAGACACCACCAAGGGAAGGAGGTGCCGTATCCAGTCAGGTTTCTTTCCATGTTCATCCCGGGTGCGCTTCCACCATGCCTCAAGGCACAAAGCCTGCTCGGGGCTGACGGCAACGTGAGAGTTTGCTTTCAAAATGCAATTCCTGATCACACCAAGGGCAAATCCCGCACCGGAAAGGATCCTGCCCACAGGAACGCTGGGGATGGCTCCTGATCAAGCAGGACAGGAAGAGTAAGAGGGGAATGGTTTTCAGCTGAAAGAGGAGATGGAGATGAGATCTTAGGGAGAAATGTTCTCCTGGGAGGGTGGGGAGGCCCTGGAACAGGCTGCCCAGAGCAGTCGTGGCTGCCCCGTCCATGGAGGGGTTCAAGGCCAGGTTGGATGGGGCATGGAGTGACCTGATCCAGATGTGGATGGGCTTTGAGGTCCCTTCCAGCCCAAACCATTCCCTGATTCCATGACTGGCCGCTGCCCTCAGGATGGTTTTTCACAGTGGCAGGGAATTTGTAGGATGCTGCCAAAATCCAAAGCCTGCTGAACCCCTCTCCAGTTTCTTGCTGCTCAGGGCTGCTCTACCCATGGGAAATATTCTCTTTTCCCCAGTTTTAGAGGTCCCAACGCCACAACCCGGTGGAGCAGAGATAGCAGCTTCTCGGCTCCAGCCACGAAAAGGCTGAGGCTGGTCCCTGAGGAACGTCTGGCTCTGTCCCCATGGACACAGCCCAACGCACTGCACAGAATCCTCGGCGCGCACACCCGGCATCTCCGTGTCCCTAACCCACTGCCCACTTAATCGTGCTTTTGGGGGTCAGAAGGATTCGAAGCCGGGTACCAGCTCTGATCTCCTGTTCCTTGGGAGAAAACCATCACATTTGGATACAACCTGTACCCGTTTGTGCTCAAGAGCCACTGAGACTCCGGGATAAAGACACTCGGAAACACACGCCAGAGAAAGGCAGTTTCGACTATCCCAAGGAGCATGTTCTTCCCATGAGATGGAAGGGTTGTTATCCAAAGGAACACACACAGAGGCAGGCAGGGCCTGAGCATCGTGCTGCTGACTGAGTGTAAAGACGTGTGACATGGGAAATGGGGCTGGGGCTTCATTCCTGGGGCTTTAGCTGAAAATCACTATTTAAAGGCCCCATTTCCCGGGGTTTGCTGAAGGGATGAGCCTCACCACAGGCAGTTTTATCACACAGAGCCAAATGGGAAATGGCTCAGCGTGTGTGTGTCCCTGTGTCCCCACGCACCGTCCCTGCGTGTTTGTGTCCCCACGCTTTTCCCGTGGGGCTGGAAAATGGAGCTTTGGGAGAAGATAAACATTAAGGAAGACAAGTCAGCAGAGTAGCATGTGCAAGCCCGCCCCTTCCACCAATCGCACGCGGCACAGGGAACCAGATTCGGAGCCTGCGGAGCCGTGGGCTCGGCACTCACCAGTTTGCTGGCTTTGGCAGCATCCACAGAATCTGCAAGGGAAACAGAAAGAGAATGGTGAGCTCCGGAGCAAAGGACACCTCCATCCGACCTGCATCCCAAGGGCCTGAGGTCCAGGCCTCCAGGCATCATGGAAGGGCCATTTCCATGTGTTCTTTGGGAAGCAGGAGTGAAGCAGAGCCTGGGATAAAGCAGGGAGCAAGGGGACAATGGGGTGTGGGTCTGGGGGAGCAGGGACGCCTCTCTCGGACAGCTGGCAGAGAAGAAAGGGAACGCTCAGCCACGGCATCAGAGCTAGGGCCGGCACCACAGCCCTTCTTTAATCCAATTCCCTCAATCCTGAGAACTCCACGTCCCCTCCAGAGCTCGCTCTGTGCCAGAAGCAGCCCAGTGCTCCGTACGACCCCATCTCATCGGCCGGATCCCACATGGGAATCCAGCGTGAGTATCACCAGGAATGTGGGTCCAGGGAAAGCTCCACGGGGCAAAATGAAAGGTTTCCATCCCGGTGTGGGTTCAGGAACATGGCCAGACAGGAGGTGTGGGCACGAGGGAGCACTCGGAGACGTCCCAGAGTGAGCGGCCGCAGCTCAGCCCAGGGAACCTCCCAGAGCTGGGCACCTGCAGCCCCAGAGCTGTGGCTCCGCCGGGCTCGGGACACAGCGGTTCTTCCCACTAAGAATCATGGAACCACGGAGTCATTAAGGTTGGAAAAGCCCTCCCAGCTCATCCAGTCCAACCCCCCTGTGCCAACCAAACCCTGCCCCAAGGGACACAACCACATGGGGTTTGAATCCCTCCAGGGACGGGGGCTCCTGCACTGCCCCACAGCCTCTGCCAGGGCTTCACCGTGCTTTCCATGAAGGAATGTTTCCCAATATCCAGTCTAACCTGCCTGGCACAACCTGAGGTGTTTCCTCCCATCCCTGGTTCCTGGGGAGCAGAGCCTGACCCCTGCCTGGCTCCAACCTCCTCTCCGGGAGCTGCGCAGAGCCAGGAGGTCTCCCCTCCCCTCCTCTTCTCCAGGCTCAACAGCCCCAGGTCCCTCACCCGCTCCCACAACCCCTGTTCTCCAGACCCTTCCCAGCCCCATTCCCTTCTCCAAATGCGCTCCAGCCCCTCCAGGGCTTTCTTGGAGCGAGGGGCCCAGAACTGAGCCCAGGATTCGAGGAGAACGCCCTTCTCGGAACGCAAGCTCTCTGCGGCACAGGTGGGAGCACCTGCCGGGAGTTCCTGTGCCAACACCTCAGTCGCTGGCTTCCCCGCGGGCACTGCCGGCTGGTACCAGCGGTTCCTGTTTAATCATCCTGGCAGAGGACAAGGAACACCTTCCTGCTACCAGGGAACCCGACTGCTCCACCAAACCCAGTGCCAGGAATCCAGGATTCCCCCTCTCCGGGCTGGGCAGCAGAGGGAGCGCCAGGCACACGGCTGCGGAGGAACCGGACTGCACGATCCTGGCTCTTGGGCATCTGAGATGCAGGGAACTGCTGTGGGCTCAGCTGAATTCCATCTCTTGCACCATTCCCAGATGGATGGGGGGCCTGGAGCAGCTCAGGGGCCTGAGGCTGCTACTCTGCTCCTCTCCCAGCAGGATTTGTGATTTCCAACACCAAGTACCGCAGAAGCACCTCATCAATAAAAGATTGGAGCTGCCTCCGCTGCGCACCTCCCACCTCTGCTGCTCCAGGAGAGGAAGGTGCTGGAGCTTTGGGAAGAGCAATATCAGCATCACCCGGCGCAGTCGGACTGCAGCAGCCAGCGCTGCCGTTTCCATGGAAACTCCTGGCAAGGAGCTGCATCCCAGTGCCCGCATCCGTGTCAACACTGAGTCTGGGTGCCCAGGTCCCTCTCCGCCCACCACAGGACCTCGAGGGGCTGCATCCACCCGTCCTGCTCTGGCACCGGCCCCTTTGCTCACTGGCTCAACCATCCCAGACTGTCAGAGCTCCAGAGTGCATCCCGCTCCGGTATAAACACCACGCTGTGGTTCTCAGGACCAGCAGTGGAAAACCCATCCTGCACCCCCTAAACCTGGGCCAAAGGTGCCACCTGAGCCACCTGGCTTTACCCATTCCTCAGATGGAATGGAAGAGCCGGCGGCTGGGGAAGAGGCTGGAGTATCCACAGCTCAGTGGGACCAACAAACCTCGGGATGCCGGGAACAGAGAGATGGCACCACGAGTCCCACAGCTTCAGGTGAGGGACACAGCAGTCCCACAGCTCTGGGTGCTGCGGCACAAAGGATTCCACCCAGGGCAGGGAGATGGCACTGGATAAACAATTCATGGGACACAACGGAGTGAAATTAAAAGGCAGCAGCGTTTGGCACGAGCCAGGCTATACCCAGAGGTCCAGCGTGTTCCCTCTCCCAGGGCCACCCTGACTCTGAGGAGCGGCGGCATTCCTGGTCTCTGCTCCCACCTGCCTGTGCAAGGAAGCCCCAGCTGCTCCCCAATTCCCAGGATACCACATGAGGGGCTGAAGATCCCAGGTCCCTTCTCCCTGGCTCTCCCTGCGGGATGAGACGCAGCCCGGCTCCGGTGCTGGAGGGCTCCTGTCCGCTGCAGAGGCTCAGCCCAAACCCACCTGCACAGCTCCAACCAGCACCGCGTCCGGAACGAGCGCAGGAGCCGGGCAGGGAAACGCTACATCTGAGCTGGGAAAGAGTGCAAAGATCCTCTGAAAGTTAAGGAGGAATTCACTGCCTGCTCATATCCAGCACACGTGGAGAACAGGAGGGAGCTGCACAGGAGAGGCTTCCCAGCACTGTGGGAAAAATCACTCACACTGGAACAGTGGGCAGAAAAGTTTCTGGTTTTCTGGCTTAAACCCCAGTGCTGAATCCCACCCGGCTTGCTTTAACAATTCCCTACTCTGCTGCACTTCCCTGGGCCCTGGGAAGCGAGGACGTCCCCGCCCTGGAGGGGTTCACAGAACTTGGCACGTGGGGACAGGGCTCGGTTGGCACAGTGGGGTTGGGCTGGGGTTGGACTGGATGAGCTTAGGGGGCTTTTCCAGCCTTAATGATTCCATGATTCCATCGGGAGGATCCAAAGCAGAGATGAACGGACAAACCGCTGGAGCCAGGAGCTCCCAGCAGGAGAAGAGACAGGAGAAGCAGGATGCTAAGGGACACGGACGCCGGCTCCCATTGCTCTCTCTGTAAGGACAGAGCTGCCTGCAGCACCTTTTCCATGTGGCACTTCCCCCGTGATTCCCAAAGCCCACGTGGAGAGGCGGATGAGCCAGGAGCACCTGGAGCAAGGGCACAGCCCTGGGATGGAACGGTGCGGCCGTACCTCTCTTGGGGACCTTCAAGGCAGCAGATTCTGGCGTCTCTGGGGACGTGGTATCAGCTCCATCTTCAAAGACCTGAATCTGGAAAGAACATAAAAACAGTGGTTACAAAAACCACACCAAACCACAATGGGAATGCTCCACAGGGAAGAGAGAAACAGAGCGGACGGCACAGTTTGGGAATCTCTAATCCAGCCATTCCAGCCTGGCTCCCAACCCGCCAGCTGGAAACTCCTGCACCAGCTCTCCCAGCAGAGCACTGGGCCGAGGAAGCCGGGTCCATGGATAGGTGACTCAACTCCCTCCCTGGGCAGCCTCGGACAGGGCCCAGTGATCCCTTTTATGAAAATTTTTTTCCTGCTGTCCAGCCTGACCCTCCCCTGGTGGAGCTTGAGGCCATTCCCTCTCATCCTGTCCCCTGTCCCTTGGGAGAAGAGCCCAGCTCCCTCCTCTCCACAACCTCCTCTCAGGGAGTTGCAGAGAGCAATGAGGTCTCCCCTCAGCCTCCTCTTCTCCAGGCTAAACCCCCCCAGCTCTCTCAGCCGCTCCTCTTCTTCTCCAGCCCCCTCCCCAGCTTCGTTGCTCTTCTCTGGACTCGCTCCAGAGCCTCAACATCCTTCTTGTGGGGAGGGGCCCAGAACTGACCCCAGGATTCGAGGAGCGGTCTCACCAGTGCCAAGGAGAGCCCTGTCTGTACCTCCACGGGCTCCTCGTTCCTGCCTACAGCACACGGAGAGGAGTAAACCCAAGTCACGCGTTTTATGGACTTTAAGGTGAGCATTATCAATCTCTGACTTCGCTTCCAGGACACACCTGGATGGCAGCCCCAGACTTCACCTCCAGACGACACAGCCGGTACCTCCCCGGGCAGCCTGCGCTCTTCCAGACCAAAACAAAACCACCCTGCGCTCTCTGGACTCACCAAACCCTTTTTTTTTGACCCAATTTATCTGAAAATATTTCACCATGACCCCATGAACTGGTGAACGGAGCTGCTCAGTGGAAGGCATGGAGAAGCCGTGTGCCAGGCCAGAACCAAACCTGGCTCCGGTGAGGCTTCTGCCTGCGTTTGGAGCGGTTCTGCTCCCTCCCATGATGGAAGATGGAGACTCCCAGGAACACCATGTTCTCTGGGAATGAAGGGAACAGAGCAGGGAAGGGGCTGGAGAACAGGGGTTGTGGGATCGGCTGAGGGACCTGGGGCTGTTGAGCCTGGAGAAGAGGAGCTGAGGGGAGACCTCCTGGCTCCGCGCAGCTCCCAGAGAGGAGGTTGGAGCCAGGCGGGGGTCGAGCTCTGCTCCCCAGGAACCAGGGATGGGAGGAAACACCTCAGGTTGTGCCAGGGAGGCTTAGACTGGATATTGGGAAACATTTTTTCATGGAAAGGGCTGTCAGCGCTGGCAGAGGCTGCCCAACGCAGCAGGGCAGTCCCCATCCATGACTTGAAAGCCACGTGGCCGTGGCACTTGGGGACAGGGTTTGGTTGTCACGGTGAGGCTGGACTGACGGGTGGACTGGATGAGCTTGGAAGGCTTTTCCAACTTCAATGATTCCATGATTCCCTGATTCTATGAACCTATTCTATCTCTCCCTGCTGGGTGCCAAAGGCTGCTTTCCTCTGTTTCACCGTGCCCTGCAAGCCACGTGTGCCAGGGACAAGCCTGGTGTTCCCAGCCTGGTGCGGAGGGAAGCATGGAGGGAGGGAAGCACGGAGGGAGGGAAGCGTACCTGCGACTGCCGCACGAAGATGCCGTGGTTCTCCTCGCAGGTGAAGTACTTCCTGCCCTGCACGGTGCCATCGTTCTTGCCCTTCGCTTCGTCCAGGATGACGCCGACCCACTTCCCAGTGGCAAAGAGGGTGGCCCCCACGTAGGCCACGGTGCCGCGGTGCCCCTTCCCGATGACTTCCACCCTGGAGCCCACCTTGAGGGGCTTGCTGCTCGCTTCCGCGCTCATCCTGGTGCCGGTGCTGGATGCCTGGGGACAGAGAAGAGCAGAGCGGATTGAACACAGAGCTCAGCTCAGATGTCGCAGCTCAGAACCCCTGAGGAGCTGGTCCCCTCCGCTGCCCCTTCCCTCTGGGAGGCAGCTCAAGGTGATTGTTACCATCACAGGCAATTCCAAAAAACAGCAAAGCCACCTCCAACCGCTCCTCAGCTCTGAACCACACACTGGACCCACACACCCCAGTTATCAGGATTTTATACGCTTTGGGGTGAAACCCTTAGACACTGGTGGGGTCCCCATTGCTACGCCCCCGTCCCATTGCATGGGATGCCGCTCCCAGCGCTCCTGCCTCCTGCACCCCATCCTCAGGAACAGAGCAGCCTTCCCACCCCTCTCGCTGTCGGGGTTGAGGTTCTCCTGGCCCCACCACGCCAGGTCCCTCCAGCCAGATCCGCGAGAGCCCCCTGCACCAGGACGCCGAGATTCCCCCGGGGCGGCGCTTCCCAGCTGGACACCGAGGAGCAGGAGCCACCAGGGTGAATTCACCAGGCTCTCAAGGTGTTCCCAGCCGGATTTCAGCATGCCTGCCGTCCCTGATCCCGCTCTGCGCGGGTCAGGATAACCGTGCCGGTCAGTCCAGAGCGTCGGGAAGGCCGTGGGATCAGGAATTCCAGTCAGGTTTGAGATGCCACAATTGAAGTCAGGCTGATGAGGTTTGTAAGGGGGAGAACAAGGAAGGAGCTGGGATCCTCCACCACCTCACTCAGCCCAGGTAAAGCAGATCCAAATTATCCCCTACGGCCCCTCAGCTAAGCTAACGATGCAGTTTTAATCAATTAGAAGTGCTGCTGTCCTAGCAGTGCCCCCACCAAGGCTGATGCCGCCCGTACAGCTGAGAAGGGAGGGGGATGCTCGGTCCCACACGGCCGCCCTTGTTCCGGCTCACCCGGCAATCCCATCGCTCCGTTTGCCGGCAGCTCTGTCCATTGTGCAGGAAGGGTTCGGTTCCAGCGCCACGGGGATCGGCGGGAGAACAGACCCTGTGTCCCGAGGAGCAGAGACTGCTTCCAGCCCAGACGCCACGCAGACAGCACCCGCCGAATCGTAGAATCACCAGGTTGGAAAGGACCCCCAGGATCATCGAGTCCAACCATTCCCATCAATCACTAACCCATGTCCCTCAGCACCTCGTCCACCCGGCCCTTAAACCCCTCCAGGGAAGGGGACTCAACCCCCTCCCTGGGCAGCCTCAGACAGGGACCAATCACCCTTTCCGGGAAATATTTTTTCCTGCTGTCCAGCCTGACCCTCCCCTGGTGGAGCTTGAGGCCATTCCCTCTCGTCCTGTCCCCTGGCCCTTGGGAGAAGAGCCCAGCTCCCTCCTCTCCACAACCTCCTCTCAGGGAGTTGCAGAGAGCAATGAGGTCTCCCCTCAGCCTCCTCTTCTCCAGGATAAACCCCCCCAGCTCTCTCAGCCGCTCCTCTTCTTCTCCAGCCCCCTCCCCAGCTTTGTTGCTCTTCTCTGGACTCGCTCCAGAGCCTCAACATCCTTCTTGTGGGGAGGGCCCAGAACTGACCCCAGGATTCGAGGAGCGGTCTCCCCAGGGCCGAGTCCAGAGGGAGAAGAACCTCCCTGGCCCTGCTGGCCACGCTGTTTCTGCGCAGACAGCACCCACTGAAGGGCCTGCTCCAAGGAGGAATCTCAGCCGCAACCAGACACCGAGCGGGGTGACAGCAGGGACACGGTGGCTCCAGCCTGGCCAGAGCACCCAGGGGCCCCAACAGCTCCTGGCTCAGCATCGCGGTCAGACAGACCCACGGACCGCAAGCTCCCGCTGCACAGTGAGGAGTCGGGTCTGGATCCAGAGCGCACCCGGGAGGCTTCGAGACTGAGAACTGTGACACCAGCTTCCCACACGGAGCTGAATTCCGCTTCTCTTCCGAAAACAGCAGGTAGAAATCAAATGCATAATGGGATCTTTTCGTAAACCCAAACTCAAGTGCCATTTTCGAGCAAACCAACCCAAGACTTCAGCTCTAAAACCCAGGCTGAGCACTCAAACGTGCTCCAAACCATGGGACCCCTCTGCCGTTATCAGACCCCTCAGCTGGGACACCGACATGTCCCACTTGTCATAAAAAGGGGGAGCAAGCTCCAAGAAACCAACGAGCCCAAAGAGAAGAGGGATTCACCGCTTAAACAGAATGGTTCCTGCTTGGAGATTCCAAATGCAACCGCTCCCCTGGGCACCGGGACGGCTTTCCGCTCACCGTTCTGGTGGCCAAGGGCGACCACAGCCCAGGCAGGATCCGTAGGGATGCGAGAGGCCACGAGCAGGAGGCCTGGGCAGGGAATCCCAGCAGGAAGCCCAGCATGATCCGTAGGGATGCGAGAGGCCATGAGCAGGGGGCCTGGGCAGGGAATCCCAGCAGGAAGCCCGGCACGGGGCCAGAGCAGGGAATCCAGGCACGGGAGCAGGGCAAGGACCCAGGGCAGGGAACACCAGCAGGGAAGCTGGATGCGGGACGAGGGCAGGGAATACGGGCACAGAGCCCAGGCCAGGGCCCTCATGCTGCTCCCAGCAGCCACGTGGAGCTGAGAAGTCTGCACCACAGGTCACAGCTCGTTTCCACATGTGCCGGCTGCGGAAAAAGCCCAGGATGCCTCACAGAGGAAACAAGGAGGCATGAACAGAGCGGTGCGACACGCGTGGCCACGGTGCTATTGCCACTCGTGCTGAGCCCAGGGATGGGGGCGGGAGGATCATGCGGAGACGGAGCTGCCGGAGCCCTGCGTGTTTCCAGACTCGAGGAAAGAGGAGAGCGTGCAATCCAGACCTCCACTCCGGTCACGGCTGCCAGGCTGCAGGGCCGGCAGATCCCACGCTGAGCGAGCCCCTCGGCTCCATCCCCTCCGGATGACGGATTGACTTACGGACAGCCAGCCTCCAGACGCTCGGTTCCGTTAGCGGCGGCGATGCCGTGGAGCGATCCCAGCCTCGGGATCCCTGAGGAACACGGGGCAGCTGGGGCTCAGCGGTCGCTCTGGTCATCGGTCAGGCGTTGTAATTAACACCAGCACCCAATTAATGATCTACAGGATGCATCGGATGGGCCATTAACGTCCTTCTCACTCTGCTGGCTCCTCAGCGCAGAGTGACTGAAGGCCGAAGCCGGCACACGCATCCCCAGCCTCAAACTCCAATCACCCAAACCTGGCAAAGGTTCCATTCTAAAAGCCAAATGGGAAGTTCATTAACTTCATGGCATTCCCATGCCGAGCATCCTCCCTTCCCAAGGAAGTCCAGAATTTGTAATATCAGAAAGGCAGTTTCCGAATGGCTTTTCCTACAGCGCTTTCCTTCTGGAGCCGTGCCCTGCCCGAACCCCTCTCCCAGCTGCTCCACCTGAACAGGACCTCGCTGCTGACAAACTGGGGACACAAATCCCACTTCCAAAGCCTGGAAACTCCTTCTCCACCGGCACATCGGGATTTTGGGAACCTAGACAGCAATGACTGCCAGCAAAAAACTTACTCCAGATAAGATGGCCACAATCGGAGGGGTTAAAAAGGAAAATCCGTAAGCTGCACACCTCAGCGGAGCACAGAATCACGGAACAGTTTGGGTGGGAAGGGACCTCAAAGCCCATCCAGTTCCCATGGGCGGGGACACATCAGGTTGCTTGAAGCCCCATCCAAGCTGGCCTTGAACACCTCCAGGGATGGGATCGGATTTGTAGGAATCATCTGCCGAAGGCCGCACGGCATCCCTGGAGCACAGCACCTCGCCAGCAGCTTTCCCAGCTTTCATGCCCTTCTCCGTCTCCTGGTGGATGAATCGGAGTGTGGAGCCCACCAGCAGCAGGGTGAAGCGATGGAAAACCTTCCCATCCATCGGCGGTGATCCACAGGAGGCAAGGGAGAGGATGGAGGAGTAGAGGCTGCTGGAAGCTCCCGCAGACACCAGCCCACAGGGATAAGGGGGAGCACACAGGGCCGGAGTCACCCCATGGAAGCACGGCGTCTTCCCACGTGGACCCCGTTTCCAGCATCACACACGCATGGATCATCTCATCAGCGACCAGGAGATCCCAGTGATCGGCCACTGGAAACTGGATGCAATTCCAAGTGACTTGCCCGGCGATCCGAGCGGGATTCGGGTCATTGCCGTGTTTCAGCCGAGCACGACGGCTTCAGCATTTTGCTCCACTAGAGCGGATAACACCAGGAATATTCCCGTGTTCCTGCAAGGAACGGGGCCGGCACGGGGCACGTGTGCCTCCCTGCGGATGTGACTAACGGAGCCTCAATCCGTCACTCAGAGCCCAGATCAAACCGTTCGGCGTTCCCCACGTGCTGCCGCCAGCTCCAAACAGCTCCCGCGTAGACGCTCGCCGCCTCCAGCTCCAGACGTGACCCAGCACGGCTGGAACAGGGGAAAACTTGGAGAGAATTCCAGTGCCTGTGAAGTCTTGGGGTTACCGGATAGCGTGTGGTGTTGGGGCGACTGCTGTCCCTCGCAGCTGCTGCCAGCCTCGCCGCTGAGCCGGGACGAGGCTCCGGTCGAGACACTGGATTCATCCTGCTGCAGGCTGGGGAGCAGCAAGGCCAGCGAGGGTGCTCGGTGTGTTTTGGGGCGCAGTGACAGCGGCCACAGCGTCCCCACATCCCATGTGCAGACACCCCCAGGATGGGCAGCCGCTCCGGCCCAGCCGGGAACGCTGGTGCAGCTCTGGTCCCTGCCCTGACGCTGGAGGAACCGCAGACTCGCCTGCTGGCACCCCAGAGACACGCTGCCGGCCTGCCCGGGCGACACTCGGTGCCGTTACCACGTCTGGAATTCCACCCGCTCCCTCCTGGCACACAGAGGCGCTTTGGGAAGGCAGAGACGCAGCCACCGGCGCACGGAGACGCACCCCGACCCGCACGCTCTGCCAGCGGCTCCGAGCCTTCTCCAGGCCGGCAACCCCTCCGTTCAGCAGCTGTGGCTGCGCAAACAAATCCTTGGGGCCAGGGACCGGATCACCCACTGGTGGCGGCAGCTCCGGCCTCAGCGTGCCGGCACCACGCGGAGCCACCGCAGGGCACGCTCCGGCACAGAATGTTTGGGGCTGGATGCGGCCCCGGCACGAGCGGGGCGGTGGGAAGGGGTCTGCTCTCTCGGCCCCAGCACTTACGGAGCGCTCTGCCAAGGCAGCAAGCGCCGAGTACCCGAGACGCCGGAAAGGCGCTTCCCAGTCCCCAAAGCAGCGGAGTCTGGGACGCGATGTCCCTGTCCCCGCGAGCGACAAAGAAACTCCAATGCCAGGCCTCGTGCGGGCTCCGCTGCGCCGCGCAGCCAGGGTTAACTGCAATACGGGAAAACCTGGAAACGATTGCCAGGCACGCGGAAGCTCGGTGTCGCACCACACAACCTGGAAAATAAGCAAAGAGGGAGGAAAACCGCGATGCGGAAAGGGAAACAGCCCGGAATCTTTGTGCTGGAAAGCCCTGGGAAGGCTCTCCGCCGCGCTGCGTTCCCGGTGCAATTACAGCAGCAGCTGAATCCAAAGGGCCCAGCCGCTCACATAATCCAGGCTATTTATCCACCCCCATGCATCGCGACAGCAATAAAGGTCTCACATTCCAGGAATGTGACAGCACAATTGGGATTCCGGGATGAAAGCAGCAGCAGATTTTCCCCCGCGAGGAACAGCAGGGAGACACGGCCAAGATCGGCCAAGATCCTCCCCCGGCAGAGCCCGGAGTTGGTAAATAAGTTTCCCCCCAGCTTACCCGGCTGTAGGGGTGTCTCCGGCTCTGGGCCATGCCGCCTGCTCCCTGGTTTTAAGGATGGATTCCCTGTAGACAGCGGCCTCGGCTCATGGCCAGCAGCAATGCAGCAGAGGATGCTCACGGTCCAGCCGATCCAAGCATCCCTTTCCGCTCCCGGTTCGGCTCTGCTGGTCACCCCACGAGAGGGAAAAGCCCCTTTTTGCAGCAGAGGATGGTTCCCCACAGGGATCCAGCGGGATCCAGCCCAGCTGATGGAGCCGACTCTGCGCTAGTGCCGCTCCAGACTTGTCACCGCGCTGCCAGCTCACTGGGTCCTAACGCTCCTCGCTCCTCGGCAGCCGCAGGAAGAATGCCAGCCGGATTCCCGCAGCCGGGAAGGACAAAACCTCCTCTTACCGGGTCCTCCTGCCTGGGGCTGACCGAGATTTCCACGGATACAACCGCACCAGCCCTCGGCACGGATGCCCATCACAAGGATCCACACCGTGGGGACTATAGGGCTGTGGGGCCCCCGCAGCATCGATTCCATCGCCCCTTCCCGAGCGCCAACACTCACCCCCCATGCTAACCGAGTGGCTCTGGGAAGAGTTACAGTACAGTCTGGGGTGGAAGGGACCTCAAAGCCCATCCAGTCCCACCCCTGCCATGGGCAGGGACACCTCCCACTGGATCAGGGGCTCCAAGCCCCATCCAGCCTGGCCTTGAACCCCTCCAGGGATGGGGCAGCCACCCCTGCTCTGGGCAGCCTGGGCCAGGGCCTCCCCACCCTCACAGGAGAACATTTCTCCCTAAGATCTCATCTCAATCTCCCCTCTTGCAGCTCAAAACCGTTCCCCTTGTCCTGCCCCTGCACTCCTTGATCCAGAGCCCCTCCCCAGCTTTCCTGGAGCCCCTTTGCCTCCTGGAACCTGCTCTAAGGTCTCCCTGGAGCCTTCTTTTCTCCAGGATGAACAACCCCAACTCTCTCAGCCTCATACAGGAGGTTCTCCAGCCCTCACATCATCCCCATGGCCTCCTCTGGACTCACCCCACCAGCTCCATGTCCTCCCTGTGCTGAGGACTCCAGAGCTGGACCCAGGACTCCAGGTGGGTCTCCCAGAGCGGAGCAGAGGGGCAGGATCCCCTCCCTGGCCCTGGTGGCCACGCGGCTCTGGATGCAGCCCAGGACACGGGGGGTTTCTGGGCTCTGAGCGCACGTTGTGGCTCCTGTTGAGCTTCTCCTCCCCCAGCTCCCGAAGTCCTTCTCCTCAGGGCTGCTCCCAACCCACTCTCCACCCAGCCTGTATAGTGTTTAGGATTGCCTCAACCCCAGAGCAGGACCTTGCACTTGGCCTTGTTGAACCTCATGAATTTTGCACGGTCCCAGCTCTCCAGCCTGTCCAGGTCCCTCTGTCCCTTCCCTCGGGATGAGCTCCCTTCCCTCCAACGTGCCGATTATGCCACACAGCTCGGTGCCATCGGCAAACTCGCTACCAGTGCCCTCAATCCCAACGTCCATGTCCATGCTAAAGCAAACCTGGGATTAACCCCATGAAAGACGATCATCCAATGGGAACGTTACCACCCCGGTCCCCACCAGAGCCCCGAGGAAAGGGGAAGGAGCCGCAGTTCCAGGTCACCTAAAGCTACATCACAACAGCTGAGAGGATCCAAGCTCTTGTGGGAGCACAGGACGGTTCACAGCGATGGAAACATCCTCCTACCATCACCACGATGCCAAGGCTGGAATCCACCTCCATTTCCAGAGGCCCTGACCGCTGCCACGCTGCTGAAGGGCTGGAGCCGCGGCAGAGGCCACGGCTGCCGGCGGTGCCGCGCCGGAGCCCATCTGGTTCCACAGCCAGCGGCCAGGGAAGAGCTGTGGCATCAACACACAGAAAACGCACTGTCTCCAGCCCTCGGCACCGTCTCCGGGCCTCAGCACCGGTGTTCCCAATCCCATGCCGAGATAAGTGCGAACGAGAACTTCGGGAAACAGATCTGTGAGTGGATGGAGTCCGAGCACCACGATCACCCACCAGGAGAGAACACAGACCCTTCCGGGAACGCCGCCACTCAGCGCGACCCACGGCACCGCTCCCCATTCCCTGCTTCCCTTTCCCATTTACCACATGGAATCTGGGCAAGAATCGAATCCCAGCAGGAAGCCGAGAGGCCAAGCTCAGAGCTCAGGTTTACAGGATCTCAGAACTGGGAAGGTCTTGGTAATTAATGCATCCCCAGTCTAATGTTGCAAACGAGATGAACAGCCGGCAGCCAGAGCTGCCAAACAGAACCAGCAGGTGTTGGCCTCAAGCTGGCTCTGCCCCGCGGCACAACCTGGATTCCTCTCCACACCCTGGCACAGCCACGTTTGGAAGTGCCGCTCTCTCAACCAAGTGCCTGGGATGAGTAGATCCTCCCGGTGCTCCCAGAGGCTGCTGGGAACTGCAGCATCCCCTGCTCCACAGAAACACGCCCCATTTTCCGGGCACAGCTCTGAATAACTTCACTGGTTTCACACCCCTCAGCACTCCGATCCAGCGGATCACAGGGAACGCCGGCCCTAACAGGCCATGGTCTCCCACTCACCACACACGGCAGCCGGTGAACCCCAACATCCCAGCCAACTGCCGCTGGGGCTCATTCCCAATCCGTGCCGGCTGCCAGGAGAGCGGATAACCGCTTCCTGATGCAGCCTCACTCCTTAGAGCGCCAACAGGAACCGACCTTGTGGCCGGAGGGCACAGCATCCCAGCCACGATGGGTCTGGAAGGTCGTGGTGCCAAAAAGGTGGGACTGCAGGCGAGAGGTGACGCACCGAGCCAGGCCAGCACAGCGGGAAGGGGCCGGCGCGGTCAGCAACGTTCACCGGGCGCTGCCGCTCACCTGCGTCTGTGCTCACAGATTCCCAGCAGCGGATCCCAGCAGAGCCGTGTCAGCGCCGGAGCGGAGCCAGGTCAGCACAACCACACATTGGGATCGTCCCAGACGGAGCTGGTCACCTGCAAAAGAGGGGTCAGCGTTACAGATCCCTGCGGTCCGATGCCAGCGCCGCAGCCTCCTTCACCCCAGAGCCTCGACGGGACCCCCACAGGCTGCCTGGAGCTTCCCAAACGCTCCGTGTGACGCTCATTGTTAGGAATAAACCAACATGAAAAGGGCAACGAACATTCTGTTGGAGTGTTCCGACTTCTTCCAGTTTCCACACTAGAATGTGGGATACGGATCAATCCTCACACTGAGCAGCCAGAACACTGAAGGCTTCTGTGTGTTAAAAACCGAGCAGTGGCGCTCTGGGGCTCGCTCTGCTTCACGTCCACGTGAATCTGGAGCCAGCTTGCTGACATTAAGACTTCATAGAATCATAAAATCATAGAATCACCAGGTTGGAAAAAACCCACTGGATCATCCAGTCCAACTTGAACTGAACTCGGAGTTCCACATCCTCTCCTGTGACCTCAAAGTCCACCTGGGACCTGCTTCAGTTGGAGAGATGGAATAATGGCACGAAAAACTCGCCCTGCCTGGTTACACCGGTGCCGCTCCCTCCTCCTCCACGCTGGCTCCAGCTGGGACCACAAAGGTGGTGTAAGAGACAGAGCAAACCTCGGCCCCAGCTCTGGTTCCAGCTCCTCCGGCAGGAGCATAGCCCGTTCCTGCCCCCTTGGAGCCGCCAGCACGGCGCCAAAGCACAGAGCTGACCGCTAAATCCCTCAATTAATAAAAACAGCTCCATATCCTTCTTACCTGGAATCATCAACATAAGAAGGATACGGAGCTGTTGGAGCGAGTCCAGAGAAGAGCAACGAAGCTGGGGAAGGGGACTGGAGAAGAAGAGGAGCGGCTGAGAGAGCTGGGGGTGTTTATCCTGGAGAAGAGGAGGCTGAGGGGAGACCTCATTGCTCTCTGCAACTCCCTGAGAGGAGGTTGTGGAGAGGAGGGAGCTGGGCTCTTCTCCCAAGGGACAGGGGACAGGACGAGAGGGAATGGCCTCAAGCTCCACCAGGGGAGGGTCAGGATGGACATTAGGAAAAAATTCTTCACAGAAAGGGTGATTGGTCCCTGTCCGAGGCTGCCCAGGGAGGGGGTTGAGTCCCCTTCCCTGGAGGGGTTTAAGGGCCGGGTGGACGAGGTGCTGAGGGACATGGGTTAGTGATTGATGGGAATGGTTGGACTCGATGATCCAGTGGGTCCTTTCCAACCTGATGATTCTGTGATTCAAGGATGATGCGAGGGCTGGAGCACCTTCCATTTGAGGCCAGGCTGAGAGAGTTGGGGTTGTTCAGCCTGGAGAAGAGAAGGCTCTGAGGAGATCTTATAGCGACCTTCCAGTACCTCAAAGGAGCTACATGAAAGCTGGAGAGAGACTATTCATAAGAGCCTGTGGTGACAGGACATGGTGGAACGGATATAAGCTGGAGAGAGGCAGATTTAGACTAGACATTAGGAAGAATTTCTTCACCGTGAGAGTGGTGAGACGCTGGAACAGGTCGCCAAGGGAAGTGGTGGCTGCCCCATCCCTGGAGGTGTTCAAGGCCAGCTTGGATGGGCCTTGGGTAACCGGATCTACTGGGATGTTGGAACTAGATGATCTTTAAGGTCCCTTCCAGCCCTAACTATTCTATGATTCAGTAACAGCGATCTTGTTTGTGTGACGCCCAGTAACCAATGCCTGGCACTGTGCTGTTCCCGCGGAACTGCTCCAGGAATCTTTCCAGCTCCCCACATGTCTGTATCCCTGTCCTGGTTTATATTTAGAGCGTGGCCTTTCTAGAGGACGGAGCATCGCTTGCCCTGGCCCCATCCCCTTCCGCAGGGATGTCCCCACCTCCATTGGGAGGCACCCACAGCCCAAACCACGGCTCCTCCGCCCGCACCCCTTGGGAACAACACATCCCGGGGCGGCCGGTGTTGGATTCATGGCTGGCAGCAGGCAGAGAGGGGGCAGGTAGGGACCAGCAACGCCTGTGCAGGGAGAGTAGAAACATTCCAGGGTCAGGGGAGGCTCAACCTGGGGGGTCGGGGAAAGCATAGAATCACTAGGTTGGAAAGGACCCACCGGATCATCAAGTCCAACCGTTCCCATCAATCACTAAACCACGTACCTCAGCATCTCATCCACCTGTCCCTTAAACCCCTCCAGGGAAGGGGACTCAACCCCCTCCCTGGGCAGCCCCTGACAGGGACCAATCACCCTTTCTGTGAAGAATTTTTTCCTAATGTCCAGCCTAAACCTCCCCTGGCGGAGCTTGAGGCCATTCCCTCTCGTCCTGTCCCCTGTCCCTTGGGAGAAGAGCCCAGCTCCCTCCTCTCCACAACCTCCTCTCAGGGAGTTGCAGAGAGCAATGAGGTCTCCCCTCAGCCTCCTCTTCTCCAGGATAAACACCCCCAGCTCTCTCAGCCGCTCCTCTTCTTCTCCAGCCCCCTCCCCAGCTTCGTTGCTCTTCTCTGGACTCGCTCCAGAGCCTCAACATCCTTCTTGTGGGGAGGGGCCCAGAACTGACCCCAGGATTCGAGGAGCGGTCTCACCAGTGCAGTCTCACTAGGTTGGAAAAGACCCCCAGGATCATCGAGCCCAACCATTCCTATCAACCACTAAACCCTGTCACTCAGCACCTCATCCATCCATCGAAGCAACCAAGTCCCCATCCCTGAGGGACTTAAAAGACTTGTGGCCGCGGAGCTTAAGGACATGGGCAGTGGGAGGTTTGCGGTTGGACTCGAGGATCCTAAAGGTCTTTCCCACCCTGAAGGATCCCATCCCATCCCATCTCCATCCTATCCCAGCACCCGGACACGACAGCGGCTCCCCCGGTGCAGCACCAGGAGGAAGTTTTCCTGCGCCCTCGTGTATCTAAAGCCTCTGGCTGCGGCTGGAGGAGGGCAGGAGCACTCTCTCCGCAGGGTCCCCTCCCCGCAGCCAAGCGGGAAGCGATCCAAGGCGCTAGGACCCGGCAGGCGGGTGCCACGAGCCTGCGCCCTGCACGGCTGCAGCACCGCACGCATGCAGCCGCAGCCGCACTGCACAGACGCGGCGGCAGAGCTGGTTGGCGTTCCCGACGCCATAAATCCAACCGTTTCCATCGTAGCTAAAGCCCAAACTCTCCGGATCGCAACCGATAAGGCGGCAGCGCTGCTGGAAGGCGGTAACCATGGTGACGGGCCAAGAAGCAAAGGATGCTGCGGATGGGCCCCGGCTCCCCGAGGAGGTCAGGCGGTCCGAGCTCATCTCCATCGCAACCATCCCTTCGTCCCTTCCCGGCGGAGCAGCCTCCACAGACACCAGCACCCAGCCAGCAGCGGGTCCCGGTCACTCCGGGTTCAATCCAGCCAGGAGAGGTGGATTTGAGCCCTCACCTGCTCTGCTTCGCCGCTCAAAGCCACGGAACAGCCAGCATTATGGGTTCCCCGCGAGACTCATCTGGCACCGGGGCAGCAGCCGGAGCGTTTCGGCATCGGCACGGCTGCTGGCACTTCCCTTCCCCAGCAATTATCTCCCTTAATGAACTTCTGCTCCGCTCGCTGCAGAATCCCTGCCCGGTGAGCTCCTTTCCCTCGGAGGGCAGGACACGGAGCAGCCCCAGTGCGGCATCATCCAGGGCCACGAGCCCTTTCAGGCATCGCGGCACTCCTCGCCCTGGCAGCAGATCAGCAGGAGCTTCCCTGCTGCTCCCCGTTCCGCAGGGATCTTCAAACCGATCGGACAGCCCCGCAGGCTCTCCAGGAATGGGGGCAAAAGCCCAAGGAATCCAGTGTCCCCACGTCCCCGGGGATGCCACCCAACGGAACGCCGCGGCGCCCGCTGCTCCCCCCAGACACCTCGAAGGGATTTAACGGTGCATGGCACCGTTAAATCCCTTCGAGGTGTCTGGGGGGAGCAGCGGGCGCTTTCCAGCGCCGGCGGAGTCACTCACAGCCCCGGCTGCACGTCTGGGAACGCAGGGAGATGGGAGGAAAGAAAAGACTGCTCCGAGGTCACCTGGCACGGTCCGGATGGGATCTGAACCCCCATAACCCACGCGGGGAGGTCAGTGCCAACACTGGAGCTCACCAGGACGCATGGAGCCTCCTGCTCCAACACCGACTGGGAGCTGCCGGGAGCAGGAGGCACGGCCAGCGCCAAGGGCTGAGCAGGGAAACAGCCGGATTTACCCCGCCGCGGCCACAGAGCCGCACGGGAAGGCTGGAATGATGAGCAGCTTCGGCACCCACGGAGGCTCCCACCCCGCAGCACCACAGGTGAAGCCGTGGGGACGATCCCGGGGGCTCTAGCCTGGATTTCCCTCCAGCAGAAGAGACGCTTACGGTGAAAACCCAGGGAACAGGGATTGGGAGGTGTCTCCGGGAGCAGAATGCAGCAGCCTCCTCCTCGAGGGCTTGAACCCTCCTGGAACATCGCGATGCCACCAGAGCACCAACCCGGCTCGCTCCCGCACAGAGCCGAGCAGCAGGAATGCCCAGAACGGGGCTTGAGCACGTGCCGAGCCCCTCACCTGGCGGGGGGAAATCGAGTCCTTCGGATGCAAGTGGGAAAACCCGAGGTGCTGGATGCGGACAGGCACACGGCTCCCAGCCCAGACCCCACAAACCCCGCACGCGGCCCGGCCGGTGTCCGATCCATCCAGCATCCAAGCTCTCCACCGCCGACCGAGGGCTCCGGTTCCTCTCGGGAAGCCCGCGGGCAAAGCCCTCAGCCGGAGGAGCCGCACGGCATCCAAGGAAACGCCTGGCTCTACGGATCCCGCTCCGCTCCTCAGCCGGAACGCACACGGGCAAACCAGCCTCGCCAACGCGACGAAGGCCGAGCCGCCGCCGCCGCTGCTCTGAATCCAAACATCCTCAGCCCAAGAGCCGAGCCCTCACCTCCAATCCTTCTCCAACGCCGTTTCCAAAATGCCCCCTCAGTTTCCAACAACGTCCCAGCTCGGCCCATGATTGGGGCCGGAATTTTTGGATGGAGAGGCCGCAAGTTGGCGGGAGGAGCCGCGGGAGGGCTGGAAGTGGGACCTGCCCGTGTTCCAGAAGAACATTCCGACCGCCGGTCCGGGCTGTGGCCCCAGCGGAGCCTCCGCGGGCACAGGGAGGGCGGTATCGCTCCCCCATCCCACCCTGGGTCCAGGATGGAACCATCCCACCGTCTCACCATGTGAGGAGGCCGGGCAGCGCTCCCAGAGGCATCGAGGGACGCCGGCACCGCGGGAGGAAGGTGAATTCCAGGGGAAGGAGCCCCCAGGACCCCCGGCCCCCAGCAGGGGCTTGCGCTGCAGCCCCCTCCCCGCAGGCAGCAGCAAACACAGGCACCAGGGGGGTCCCAGCACCCCCCATAAATCTCCGTGGAGAGGGGTCCCAGCATCCCTATAAATCTCTGTGGAGAGGGTTCCAATCACCATCCCCCCCACCATAAACCTCCATGAGGAGGGGTCCCCGCACAGCCCCCTCATTTCTAAATCACCAGGGAGAGGGGACCCAGCGCTGCCCCACACCCCTAGACCCCACTGGGGAGAGGTCTCAGTGCCACCCCCCTAATAAATCTCCTTGGGGAGGGGTGCCAGCACCATCCCCCCCCAGTAAATCCCCATGGGGAGGGGTCCCAAGACCCCACCCATAAGTCTCTGTGAGGAGGGGTCCCAGCACCCCCCATAAATATCCATGGGAGGGGTCCCAGCACCATCCCCCCCCCCAAAATCTCTATGGGGAGGGGTCCCAGCACCATCCGCCCCATAAATCTCTATGGGGAGGGGTCTCAGCACCATTACCCCCCCATAAATCTCTATGGGGAGGGGTCCCAGCACCATCCCCCCCCCAAATCTCTACGGGGAGGGGTCCCAGCACCATCCCCCCCCCCAAATCTCTACGGGGAGAGGTCCCAGTACCATCCCCCCCATAAATCTCTATGGGGGGGGTCCCAGCACCATCGCCCCCCCATAAATCTCTATGGGGAGGGGTCCCAGCACCATTCCCCCCCCCCATAAATCTCTATGGGGAGGGGTCCCAGCACCATTCCCCCCACCTAAATCTCTATGGGGAGGGGTCCCAGCACCAACACCCCCAGTGCCCAAGCACCCCCCCCAACTCAGACCCCACTGGGGGGGGGTGCTGGATGCACCCTCCCCCGCCCCAAGCAGCCCCCCCCCCACTCAGATGCCATTGGAGGGGGGTCGATGCGCCCTCCCCTCCCCCAGCAGCGCCCCCTCCTCATTCAGAGCCCACTGTGGGGGTCGATGAGCCCCTCCCCTCAGCCCCCACCGAGGGGACGGACCCGGCCCCCCCCTCCCCGCTCGGTACCTGCGGCCCGGCCGCTCCCAGCGCCGCTCTGCGGCCCCCGCCCGCCGCCAGGCCCCCCCCCCACCTCCCGCCCCTCAGGCCCCCGCGGGCTGCCCGCCGCGCTGCCGGACCGCCCCGCCGCTCCCAGGCAGCGATTTCCTTCGGGCAGTGGCGTAGGGCAGCCCAGGAGACAGAAGGGCGGAAGGGCCCCGGCGGGGCCGCGCGTGCGCAGTGTGGAAGATGAAGCCGCCGCATGAGGCCGGGCGGAAGGGCCTGGCGGGGCCGGGGGGGCGGCGGGGCGGGGGCGGCCGGGAGGAGGAGGAAGCGGGACGGGACCGGGAAGTGGAGTTGCCGGTGAGTGTACCCACTCCTAGCTGTGGGGACCCCCCCTCTGTCATGGAAACCCGCCCTCTCTGCCATGGAAACCCGCCCTCTCTGCCATGGAGACCCCCCCTCTGTGCCATGGGACACCCCCCCTGTGCCATGGGAACCCCCCCTCTGCCATGGAGACCCCCCCCTCCGCCATGGAGATCCCCCCCTGCCATGGAGACACCCCCTGTGCCATGGGAACCCCCCTCTCTGCCATGGGACCCCCTCTCTCTGCCACGAAGACACTCCCCTCCGCCATGGAGACACCACCCCCCCCCCCCCCGCCATGGAGACCCCGCCCTCCTCTGCCATGGAGACCCACCCTCTCTGCCATGGAGACCCTCCCCCCTGTCATGGGACCCCCCCCCCCGTCATGGGACACCCCCCCCCCCCGCCATGGGACCCCTCCCTCTCTGCCATGGGACACCCCCTTTGCCATGGAGACCCCCCGTGCCATGGGAACCCCGCCCCCTCTGCCATGGGAACACCTCCTTCTCTGCCATGGAGACCCCCCCCCGTGCCATGGTGACACCCCCCCTCTGCCATGGGAACCTGCTCTGTGCCATGGAGACCCCCCCCTCTGCCATGGGAACCTCCACCATGGAGAACCCCCCTGTGCTATGGGAACCCCCCCTCTGACATGGAGACCCCCTCCTCTGCCATGGAGACACCCCCCCCGTGCCATGGAGACCCCTCCTCTGCCATGGAGACACCCCCCCGTGCCATGGAGACCCCTCCCTGTGCCATGGAGACCCCCCTCTCTGCCATGGGAACCCCCTCTCTGCCATGGGATCCCCTCCTCTGCCATGGAGACCCTCCCTCTGCCATGGGAACACCCCCTCTGCCATGGGAACCCCTCCTCTGCCATGGAGGCACCCCCTGTGCCATGGGACCCCCCTGCTGTCACGCCCCCGCTGTCCTGTGCTGTGTCGTGCTCTCCTGTTCCAGCCCCAGTGCCGGTGCTGCTCCTTCCCATCGGCATCCAGCGCCGTGATCCCCATCTCCCTGTCCCATTCCAGGGCTGCCAGCGTCGCCGTACCCCGAGTGCCGCCGCACCCCAGCCATCGCCGTACCCTGAGCCTCCCCAGCCCGATTAACCGGGCGTTCCCGCTCCTGGCCACCCCCAGACCACGACAAGGTGAGGTTTGGGGTCCCCTCGCTTGAGGGGCTGGTTCTCCCGCTCCCCTGTGCCGCTGCTGGGATTGGGCGTCGTGTGCCGGGAGCTGTGCCGGCTGCTCCCGGTGGGGTTTGCACCAGGTGTGAATCCCAACCCCTCGCCTCGGTGACCCCATTCCCTTCCCGGTGTCGATCGCACCGGTGATCCTGGCACCGTGGCCCGGCTGCTGCCCGTATCGGTGACCCCGGCAGCGCCGACACCAGCCGTGCGAGGCCACCGGCACCGGGGCTCCCACCACCCAACCAGAGCGGGTCTGTGGCCGGTGGTGCTGGCGTCCCGGCTTGCCCCGAGCCCAGCGGAGCGAGCCGTGCCCCCCGTCCCATTCCCGCAGCGAGCGGATGCCGCGGCGGAAGGCGGTGGCAGCGCTGGGCAGCCTGTGCCTGCAGAGCCTGGCGCGGCACATGGAGTCGCTCTGGGTGAGGGACTACAGCGAGCGCTACCTCGACGAGTACCAGTTCCGCTTCGTCATCGGCCCCTTCGACGGCCTCGGTGAGCGGGGACGGGACCCTCGCTGAGGGGTGATGGGGGGACGGGACCCTCAGTGCAGGATGATCAGGGCTGAGACCCCTTGGTGTGGGGCGATTGGGGACCAGGGACCCTCAGTGTGGGGTGATTGGGGCTGGGACCCCTTGGCGTGGGGCAATCAGGGACCCTCGGTGCACTTTGATCAGGGCTGGGGACCTTCGGTGTGGGGCGATTGGGGACCAGGGACCCTTGGTGCAGGGTGATTGGGGCTGGGACCCCTCGGTGTGTGGTGATTGGGGCTGGGACCCCTCAGTGTGGGGCGATCAGGGACCCTCAGTGTGGGGCGATTGGGGACCAAGGACCTTCAGTGTGGGGCGATCGGGGACCAGGGACCCTCGATGTGGGGCGATCAGGGACCCTCAGTGCGGGTTGATCAGGGCTGGGAACCCTCAGTGAGAGGCAACTGGGGACCAGGGACCCTTGGTGCGGGGCGATTGGGGACAAGGGACCCCTTGGTGCAGGGCGATTGGGGACCAAGGACCCTCGGTGTGGGATGATTGGGGACCAGGGACCCTCAGTGTGTGGTGTTTGGGGCTGGGACCCCTCGGTGTGGGGCAATCAGGGACCCTCGTTGCGGGTTGATCAGGGCTGGGAACCCTCAGTGTGGGGCAACTGGGGACCAGGGACCCTTGGTGAGGGGTGATCGGGGACCAGGGACTCTCAGTGCAGGGCGATTGGGGACCAGGGACCCCTTGGTGTGGGGCAACTGGGGACCAGGGACCCTCGGTGTGGGGCGATTG
Source organism: Phaenicophaeus curvirostris (assembly GCF_032191515.1). Taxonomy (NCBI): domain Eukaryota; kingdom Metazoa; phylum Chordata; class Aves; order Cuculiformes; family Cuculidae; genus Phaenicophaeus; species Phaenicophaeus curvirostris. Next base: position 78,728,388 of record NC_091395.1, read on the forward strand.
GGGACCAGGGACCCTCAGTGTGGGGTGATTGGGGCTGGGACCCCTTGGCATGGGGCAATCAGGGACCCTCGGTGCAGGTTGATCAGGGCTGGGGACCTTCGGTGTGGGGCGATTGGGGACCAGGGACCCCTTGATGTGGGGCAACTGGGGACCAGGGACCCCTTGGTGTGGGGCGATTGGGGACCAGGGACCTTTGGTGTGGGGCAACTGGGGACCAGGGACCCTCAGTGTGTGGTGATTGGGGCTGGGACCCCTCGGTGTGGGGCGATCAGGGACCCTCGGTGCAGGTTGATCGGGACTGGGAACCCTCAGTGAGAGGCGACTGGGGACCAGGGACCTTCGGTGTGGGGCGACTGGGAACCAGGGACCCTCAGTGAGGGGTGATTGAGGACCAGAGACCCTCAGTGTGGGGCCACTGGGGACCAGGGACCCTCGATGCGGGGTGATCGGGGACCAGGGACCCTTGGTGCAGGGTGATCAGGGACCCCTTGGTGTGGGGCGACTGGGGAGCAGGGACCCCTCATTGCGGGGTGATCAGTGACCGGGGACCCTCGTGGCGGTGCGATCGGTGCCGGGGTCCCTCACGGTGGTCGCGGTGCCCCCGCAGCCGGCAGCCTGGTGCAGGAGCTGATCCGGCTGCTGGGCGAGAGCCGGCGGCTGACGCGGGCGGCGCTTCACCTGCTGCTGGTGCCTCACCTGCGCGAGCTGAGCCTGCGGCCCTGCCACGGGCTGGCCAGCAACGACATCGGCCGCCTCCTCGCCCTGCGCTGCAAGGTGCGTGGGTTGGGGGTGCCTGTCCTCCCGTGGGGCTTGGGGAGCTGGGTTGGGGGTGCTCAGCATCCGTAGGAGCTGGATTGGGGGTGCTCAGCATCCATAGGAGCTGGGTTGGGGGTGCTCAGCATCCGTAGGAGCTGGGCTGGGGGTGCTCAGCATCCGTAGGAGCTGGATTGGGGGTGCTCAGCATCCAGTGGAGCTGGATTGGGGGTGCTCAGCATCCACAGGAGCTGGATTGGGGGTGCTCAGCATCCGTAGGAGCTGGATTGGGGGTGCTCAGCATCCAGTGGAGCTGGGCTGGGGGTGCTCAGCATCTGTAGGAGCTGGATTGGGGGTGCTCAGCATCTATAGGAGCTGGGTTGGGGGTGCTCAGCATCCGTAGGAGCTGGATTGGGGGTGCTCAGCATCCTTGGGGCTGGGTTGGGGTGCTCAGCATCCTTGGGGCTGGGCTGGGGGTGCTCAGCATCTGTAGGAGCTGGATTAGGGGTGCTCAGCATCTATAGGAGTTGGGTTGGGGGTGCTCAGCATCCATAGGAGCTGGGCTGGGGGTGCTCAGCATCCTTGGGGCTGGGTTGGGGGTGCTCAGCATCCGTAGGAGCTGGATTGGGGGTGCTCAGCATCTATAGGAGCTGGGTTGGGGGTGCTCAGCATCCGTAGGAGCTGGATTGGGGGTGCTCAGCATCTATAGGAGCTGGGCTGGGGGTGCTCAGCATCCTTGGGGCTGGGGGAGCTGGATTGGGGGTGCTCACCTTCTATGAGAGCTGGATTGGAGGTGCTCACACTCCCTGGGAACTGGATTGGGGGTGCTCACATGCCCTGGGAACTGGATTGGGGTGCTCACCCTCTCTGGAGCTCGGGCAGCAGGATTGGGGTGCCCACCCTCTGTGGGGTGGAAGAGGTGGACTGGGGGTGCTCAGCATCCTTGGGGCTGGGGGAGCTGGATTGGGGGTGCCTGCCCTCCGTGGGACTGGGGGAGCTGGATTAGGGGTGCCCACCCTCTGTGGGAGCTGGATTAGGAGTGCTCACTATCCATGGGAGCTGGATTGGGGGTGCCCACCCTCTGTGGGAGCTGGATTGGGGTGCTCACCCTCTCTGGGAGCTGGATTTGGGGGTGCTCACTATCCATGGGAGCTGGATTGGGGGTGCCCACCCTCTGTGGGGCTGGGGTAGCAGGACTGAGGGTGCTCAGCATCCACGGGAGCAGGACTAGGGGTGCCCATTCTCTGTGGGGACAGGATTGAGGGCGCAAACCCTCCATGGGGAGGGGACTGGGGGTGCCACACTCTGTGGGGTTGGGGTTCGGGGGGTCTGTTTCCCCCGGCGCTGACGTTGCTGCTCTCCCCGCAGTCCCTGCGCTGCCTGGACCTGCACGGCTGCAGCCGGCTGTCGCCGCCGGTGCTGGTGGACGTGGTGGAGTCGCTGCCGGGGCTGGTGCGGCTGGGGCTGGCGGGGACGCAGGCGGACGTGGCGGTGCTGGCGGCGCTGGGCTCCGGCTGCCCGCGCCTGCAGGAGCTCGACGTGTCCCACTGCAAGAAGGCGTCGCCGCGTGCCCTGCGCTTCCTGGCCTACGACCCGCTGGAGCGACGCCGCTGCGGCTCCTCGCTCCGCGTCCTGCTGGCCCGCGGCCTCGAGCCCGACGCCGCCGCCGTGGCCGCCGCGGCCTCCCTGCTGCTGGCCCTGCCGCGCCTCGAGGAGCTGGCACACGGCGCGACGCCCGCCGCCCTGCGCCGCCTGCACGAGGGGCGGCTGGACGGCCCCGACGACGCCGAGGGCTTCCCGGCGCTGCGGGAGCTGGCGCGGCAACGGGGCCTGGAGCCGGGGGGCCCCCCGCTCGCGCTGCCCCTGCGCCGCGTGGAGGACGTGGAGGAGGCGGCGCTGGCGGCCGTGGGCGCCGTGTGCCCGCACGTGGAGGAGCTCGGCGCGTGGCTGGGCGAGGGCGCGGGGGACGGCGGCCGCGAGCTGCTGCGCTGGCAGCGCCTGGAGCGGCTGGTGCTGGGCTGCGCCGGGCAGCGGCCGCTGGCGGAGCTGGTGCCGGTGGCGCAGAGCCTGGGTGGCCGCCTGCAGAGCCTCACCCTGCACGGCTTCTGCTGCCGCGACCCGCTCGCCCTGCCCGCCCTGCTCGCCGCCTGCCCCGCGCTGCAGGCCTTCAGCGCCGAGCTGCACGCCCCGGCACACGCCGATGCCGAGCCCGACACCGAGGACGAGCCGCCACGCTGGGACACGGACCTCCTGCCGGCACTGCCGCGGCTCCACACCTTCTCCCTGGCACTGACCGGCACCGCCGGCACCTTCCCGGCGCGGCACGGGCTGGCTCTGCGCGCCACGCTGGCCTCGCTGCTGTGCCGGGCGCCGCACCTGCAGAGCCTGCGCCTGCTCGCCGTCCCTGTGCCCCTGGACTCGGTGTTCGAGACGGTGCTGGCGGCGCCGGGGCCGCCGCTGCGGGAGCTGCAGGAGCTCTCGCTGGCCGAGAGCCGCGTGTCCGGCCGCGCCGTGTGGCTGCTGCTGGCCTCCCAGGGCCCGCTGCGCCGCATCGACCTGTCCCGCTGCCGCGACGTCCTCCGGCGCGACTACGACGCCTTCCTGCTCGCCGTGCGGCAGCAGCACCTGGACCTGGACATCACCTGGCAGTGACCGCACCGCCGGCTCCAGAGCTTTTAATAAAGGAGATGCACTGCGGCCAGAAACGCCGTCTGTGTCCCGGCGCCGTGGCTGTCCTGGCACGCTCCGTGTCCCACGGTGGTGGCCGTCCCAGCACGCTCCCTGGCTCCGTGGGGTGAGCTCCGTGGCGGAGCTGCGGGTTTGCCGGCACTGGGAGCCACGCAGTTGCCAACATCATGGTCGGCAGCACCGCACGGCCCAGCCAATGCTAGCTCAGGGCCGGGAACCACACCGCGTGGCACAGCGACCACCGGCTCAGTGCCGGGAGCCGCCGTGCAGCCCCGTCAGCCGCTCCGACTCCTCCCAGAGCTTGCGGGCCAGCGCGGCGTCGCGGGCGGCCGGTGCCGGCAGTGCCAGCCCGCAGTCGCTGTCGAAGTACTTGCCCGAGATGCCCTCGGCCTCCTCGGAGACGGCGCAGAAGATGGTGCTGGCGGCGCCGCGCTCTGCCGACTGTGGCAAAGAGGTGAGGGGGGGGCCCTGGCCACCCTCAGCCGCCCCGCGGGCACCGTCCGGTCCCCTCACCTTGAGGAAGGGACGGGCGAGGGCGAAGAGCGCCTGCACGGCCCAGCCGAAGTGCCGCATGATGCCGGTGCTCACCGCACCGGGGCTCAGCGCGTTGGCCGTCACCCCTGCCGAGCCGAGCCGTCAGCACCGCGATCGGGGCACCGGTTGGTGCCAAATGCCCCCTTGCCATCCTGGCCGGAGCTTGGGAGCCGCCACAACAGGGGCTCCTCGTGTGCCAGGGCTCCTCTGGCCGGCCTCACATCCGCAGCCGCGGCACCACGGCACCGAGGGGTTGGGACGGCACAGCCGGGCACGGCACAACCTGCACCCACCTGTGCCGCGCAGGCGCCGGGCCAGCTCGGCGGTGAAAAGGACGTTCATGAGTTTGGTGCTGTTGTAGGTGGCGTCGAAGCCGCCGGGCCGTGCCTGCCCGGTGAGGTAGCGGCCGTCGGCGGTGCCGGCGCAGTGCCGGAAGGATGAGACGTTGACGATGCGGGCGGGCGCCGAGGCCTTCAGGAGGTCTGCGGGGAGCGGGGGGTCAGGGGGGTGGCCGCGGCGTTCCCGGTGTCCCCGGTGCCCCCGGCGCCCACGCACCCAGCAGCAGGTTGGTGAGCAGGAAGGCGCCCAGGTAGTTGGTGGCGAAGGTTTGTTCCAGCCCCTCCGGAGTCACGGCGAACGGCAGCCCTGGCACAGGGAACACGGCACCGCGGGGAGGGGATGGAAATAGGGGATTGGGATGGAGATGGGATGGGGATGGGATGGAGATGGGATGGGATGGGATGATGAGATGGGTTGGAATAGGATGGAGTTGGATATGGGGATGGGATGGTGTTGGATATGGGGATGGAGATGGGATGGGATGGGATGGGGATGGAGATTGGGATGGAGATGGAGATTGGGATGGAGATGCAAATAGAATGGGATGGGATGATGAGATGGGTTGGAATAGGATGGAGTTGGATATGGGGATGGGATGAAATGGCATGGGATGGAGATGGAAATGGGATGGGATGATGAGATGGGATTGGGATAGAGATGGGATGGAGATGGGATGGGATGGAGTTGGATATGGGGATGGGATGAAATGGCATGGGATGGAGATGGAAATGGGATTGGGATGATGAGATGGGATTGGGATGGAGATGGGATGGAGTTGGATATGGGGATGGGATGGAGATGGGGAGGGGATGGGATGGGATGGGATGTTGACCCCAGCTGGGGCCCTGGACCCCTGATGCCGACACCGGTGCGCACCGGTGACGCCGGCGTTGTTGACAAGGATGTCCAGGCGCCTCTCCTCCCGCAACACGGCGCGGGCGAAGTCGCGCACCGAGGCCATCGAGCCCGTGTCCAGCAGCCGCAGCACCACGGCCGGGTTGCCGGTGGCCGCCCGGATCTCCTCCACCGCCGCCTGGCCGCGCTCCCGGCTCCGGCACGCCAGGATGGTGCGGGCGTTCCGGCGCGCCAGGTCCAGGGCCACGCACTTGCCGATCCCTGCGGCACAGAGCGCGGCCGGTGGGTCCTCACGGCAGCACCGGGAGCGGCACGGGGCGAGGGTCAGTCCCTGGGTACCCACAGCACCAAATCCTGGGTACCAGCCCCAAGCCCCAGGCAGCCGAGCCCTGAACCTGGCAAGCCGCGGCACCAGCCCCTGAGTAGCCCAGAGCCAAAGCCCAGGTAGCCACAGCCCCGAACCCCGGTGAGCCTGGCACTGGATCCCAGTGAGCCCAGCACCGAACGCCGGGGAGCCCAGTCTGAAGCCCCAGTAGCCCAGTGGAAGCTCAGGGTAGCCCAGCACCGAACGCTGGTGCCACAGCACCAAATCTTGACTAGCCCAGGGCCAAACCCTAGGGAGTCACCGCACTGAACCCTGGGGAGCCCAGTCCAGAACCCAAACGCCACAGCGCCAAAGCCTGGCTAGCCCAGGGCCAAGCCCGGTGCCACCGAGCACAGGTGCCAGGGTGGAGAGGACCCGGTGGCCTTGGCTGCCAGGGCAGAGTCCGGCGGCCGGCACGGGGCTGTGGCACAGGATTCACCACGAACCGGCTCCCGGGCACACGGCACAGCAGCCGGCGCTCGGTACGGTGCAGATGTTGGTGTGTCCGGTGCGACCGCAGGCACCGGGGACGCACAGCGGGTGCCCAGGGACCTGGAGAAAGGCAGAGCGGAGAGGTCTCACACTCCCAGCTCTGCATCCAGAGGGTTCCGTGCCCCGGCGCTCACCGCTGTTGGCTCCGGTGACGATGACCGTCTTGCCGGTGAGGTCGGTGGGGCAGCGGCGAGGGTCCCAGGCTGCCCTGCGCCGCACCCAGAGCCACAGCGCCAGCAGCAGCGCCAGCACGAACCAGCCCGGGTGGCTGCAGGCGCTCGGCAGCTCCATGGCCACTACGGCAGCGCTGAGCGGGGACAGAGTCCGGCGGGGTCGGAGGGCAGATGGACAGACGGACAGCGCAGGGCTGGCACTGGGGAGGGGCAGGCGAGGCTGAGCTTGGCGTCCCTTGTGCCACGCCGCGAATCATAGAATCACAGAATCGTAGAACCACCAGGTTGGAAGAGACCCACTGGATCATCAAGTCCAACCATTCCCATCAATCCCTGACCCATGTCCCTCAGCACCTCGTCCACCCGGCCCTTAAACCCCTCCAGGGAAGGGGACTCAACCCCCTCCCTGGGCAGCCTCGGACAGGGACCAGTCACCCTTTCCGTGAAATTTTTTTTCCTGCTGTCCAGCCTGACCCTCCCCTGGCGGAGCTTGAGGCCATTCCCTCTCGTCCTGTCCCCTGTCCCTTGGGAGAAGAGCCCAGCTCCCTCCTCTCCACAACCTCCTCTCAGGGAGTTGCAGAGAGCAATGAGGAACACGCCCGGGCTGCTCACCGGGGCTGTGCTGATGGCTCTGGGCACGGCTGGGGACGCCGGGCGGCGGCACAGGGCACGTTGCTGCTCTGGCACAGCCACACCAGGGTCCCAACCTGCCAAACCCGTCGCCGCCAGCGCGTGCGTGGGCTGCGTGCACAGCCCTGGCGTGCCTGTTCACCCACCTGGCACCACGTCCGCAGCTCACGTTGCCGGCTGCTCCCCTCACCGCGGCGGCACCGGGGATGGTGAGGGTCGGAGCGAGAGGCGCGGGGCCCTGGGCAGGAGCTCACCGGCTTGGCACAGGGCTGCGTTGGGGCGAGGGTCAGGAGCTGAGTGACAGAAACCTCTTTATTTCCCTTCTGCTCGGCGAGGGTGTCACCGCAGCGCTGGGTCTGGAGCTGGCACGGCGAGGGGTCTGTCCTGGGTGAGGGCACCAGGACGGCAGAGCCGGGATGGGCTCGGCGAGGAAGAGGAGGAGGAGGTTAGTCATTAGCCGTTGCCTGAGAGCCACGTGGCCGCGATGGCCGGGAAGGTCACGCCGGGGCGGATGGGCTGCAGGTCCCGCTCGGCGTCCTCGTCCTCCTCGCCGGGCAGCGCGGCACAGCCCTCGCCGTCCCGGCTGCCGCCCCAGCGCACGGTGACGCCGGGGGCCAGCGCCGCGCCCAGCAGGTGGACGGGGGGCAGCGGGATCGGCTGCGTCCGCGTGTCCTCCGTGCCGGGTGTCCCCCGTCTGCGCCCGCGGGCACCACGGCCCCGCGCCGGCCCCTCGGCCTCGGCGCCCACGTCCAGCACCTCCACCTGCGGCCGGATCCAGCGCCGGGGACGGCGCAGCCGGGGCACCCGCGGCACGGTGCCCTCGTGCTTCATCCCGGTGCTGCGCGAGGGCTCCTGGGGCTGGAGTTGTGCCGCACCGGCACAGGATGGCGGCGGCGGTGGCTTGTGGCTGTCGACACCTGCCACGTCCCGGCGTGACGGCCGTGGTGGCTGCCGGCCCCGCTGCGGCCGCACCGGGGGCTGACCGCGGGGTCGCACCGGGGGCTCGGCCGGGCGCGGTGGGGCCGTATGGGATGCCGGGGGCCGGGAACACCGAGCTGGCCGGGCAGCCACGGCCTCGTCCGGCGGCTCCGGCACAGGGACGGTGCTGGCGGGGGGGACTCCGCTGCCGTGCCGGGGCGGCACGGGGGACGCTTCGGGCTTGGCCACGCCGGCAACGGAGACCTGCGGGAGTGGGGACACGGGCGTCAGACACAGACCAGGGTCAGCCACGTCCCCTCCGAGCGGCACAGGGAAGGTTCTGGAAGGGCGGCGGTGGTGCCGGGTCTCACCTGGCTGCGTCGGCGCTGGACGGGCACGGAGCCCGGCACCCAAGCGTCCAGGGGGCACGGCAGCGGCTCCCGGTCCTCGTGGTCCGCACTGGGATCCCCCGCGTCGCCCTCGTCCCGCAGCGGGAAGCGCCAGCGGGCGCCGAGCAGGATGGCGTCGCGCGCCCAGCACACAGAGAAGGGCACATGCTGCCGGAGGAGCCGGCGATCAGCCCCGGCACACGGAGCGGGAATGCTGGGAACCCCCGGAGCCAGACCCCAACTCGGCACAGAGCGGGAATGCCAGGAACCCCTGGATCCAAACCCCCAACTCAGCACGGAGCGGGAATGCTGGGAACTCCCGGAGCCAGACCCCAACTCGGCACAGAGCGGGAATGCCAGGAACCCCTGGATCCAAACCCCCAACTCAGCACGGAGCAGGAATGTTGGGAACCCCCGGAGCCAGACCCCAACTCGGCACAGAGCGGGAATGCCAGGAACCCCTGGATCCAAACCCCCAACTCAGCACGGAGCAGGAATGTTGGGAACCCCCGGAGCCAGACCCCAACTCGGCACAGAGCGGGAATGCCAGGAACCCCTGGATCCAAACCCCCAACTCAGCACGGAGCAGGAATGTTGGGAACCCCCGGAGCCAGACCCCAACTCGGCACAGAGCGGGAATGCCAGGAACCCCTGGATCCAAACCCCCAACTCAGCACGGAGCAGGAATGTTGGGAACCCCCGGAGCCAGACCCCAACTCGGCACAGAGCGGGAATGCCAGGAACCCCTGGATCCAAACCCCCAACTCAGCACGGAGCAGGAATGTTGGGAACCCCCGGAGCCAGACCCCAACTCGGCACAGAGCGGGAATGCCAGGAACCCCTGGATCCAAACTCCAACTCAGCACGGAGCAGGAATGTTGGGAACCCCCGGAGCCAGACCCCAACTCGGCACAGAGCGGGAATGCCAGGAACCCCTGGATCCAAACCCCCAACTCAGCACGGAGCAGGAATGTTGGGAACCCCCGGAGCCAGACCCCAACTCGGCACAGAGCGGGAATGCCAGGAACCCCTGGATCCAAACTCCAACTCAGCAAGGAGCAGGAATGTTGAGAACTCTTGGAGTCAGACCCCAACTCGGCACAGAGCAGGAATGCCGGGAACCTCTAGATCCAAACTCCAACTCAGCAAGGAGTTGGAACGCTGGGAATCCCTGGATCTAGACCCCAACTCGGCACAGAGCAGGAATGCCGGGAATCTCTGGATCCAAACCCCAACTTGGCATGGAGCAGGAATGCCGGGAACCCTTGGATCCAAACCCCCAACTCGGCACAGAGCAGGAATGCCAAGAACCTCTGCATCCAAACCCCCAACTTGGCAAGGAGCGGGAATGTCAGGAACCCTCAGATTGAGACCCCAACTTGGCAAGGAGTGGGAATGCCGGGAACCCCCAGAGCCAGACCCCATCTTGGCACGGAGAAGGAATGCTGGGAACCCTTGGATCCAAACCCCCAACTTGGCACAGAGCAGGAATGCCGGGAACCTCTGGATCCAGACACCCAGCTTGGCATGGAGTGGGAATGTCAGGAACCCCTGGAGCCAGACCCCAACTTGGCACAGAGCAGGAATGCCCGGAACCCCTGGATCCAGATCCCCAACTCAGCAAGGAGCAGGAATGCCAGGAACCCCTGGATCCAGAACCCCTCCTTGTCCCAAACACGGTGCAGGAACACCGGGAATCCTCAGGATCCAAAGTCCTGCCCCAGCCTTGGCCCAGAGCAGGAACGCCGGGAACCCCTTGGATCCAAACCCCTCTTCCAGGCGGGGGACAGAGCGGGAACGCCAGGAACCCCTGGAATCCGTACCCCTGGACCCTCCATCCCAGCCCTGTTGGAGCGGGAATTCCGGGAGCGCGGGAGGCGCTGGGGGCCTTGCTCACCTCCCGTGCGGCGAAGGTCTGAGTGCAGGCGTCCAGCAGGTCAGCCACCAGCTCGGCCACCACGTCGCCGGCGCCCACGTCCTCCCACGCCGCCGGCCAGTCCCGCTCGGAATCGCGGCCCAACGGCACCGGCGTCCGCGACGGCTCCTGGCGGGATCGGGGGGCGGCCACGCGCTCCCGGGGGGGAACCCGCTGCGGGGACACAGGGGATGGGATCGGACACCGGCACCAACAGGGACACAGGGACACGGGGACAGGGATCAGACACGGGGATCGGACATGGGGATCGGACACGGGGATCGGACACGGGGATTGGGCACGGGGATTGGATATGGACAGGGACTGGACACAGGTATCGGACACGGGGATCCCCAGTTGCCCCCAGTTCTCCCCATCCCCCCCAGTTCTCCCCAGTCCCCTCATGCCCCCTAGTCCCCCCAGTTCTCCCCAGTCCCCCCAGTTCTCCCCAGTTCCCCTCAGTCCCCCTATCCCCCCAGTTCCCCCCAGTCTCCCCAGTTCCCCCAACCCCCCCGTTCCTCCCCAGTCCCCCCAGTTCTCCCCAGTCTCCCCAAGTCCCCTAATTGCCCCCAGTCTCCCCAGATCCCCCAGTTCTCCCCAGTTCCCCTCAGTCCCCCCAGTTCTCCCCAGTGCCCCCATGCCCCCTAGTCCCCTCAATTACCCCCAGCTCTCCCCAGTCCCCCCAGTTCTCCCCAGATCCCCTCAGTCCCCCCAGTTCTCCCCAGTTCCCCCATGCCCCCTAGTCCCCCCAATTACCCCCAGTTCCTTCCAGTCCCCCCAGTTCTCCCCAGTTCCCCTCAGTCCCCCCAGTTCCCCCATCCCCCCATTTCTCCCCAGTCCCCCCAGTTTCCCCCAGTCTCCCCATGCCCTCCAGTCCCCCCAATTGCCTTCAGTTCTCCCCAGATCCCCCAGTTCTCCCTAGTTCCCCTCAGTCCCCCAGTTTCCCCCAGTTGCCCGCAGTTCTCCCCATCCCCCCCAGTTCTCCCCAGTCCCCCAATGCCCCCCAGTTCCCCCAATTACCCCCAGTTCCTTCCAGTCCCCCTAGTTCTCCCCAGTTCCCCTCAGTCCCCCTATCCCCCCAGTTCCCCCCAGTCTCCCCAGTTCCCCCAACCCCCCCGTTTCTCCCCAGTCCCCCCAGTTCTCCCCAGTCCCCCCAGTCCCCCCAATTACCCCCAGTTCCTTCCAGTCCCCCCAGATCCCCTAGTCCTCCTATCCCCCCAGTTCCCCCCAGTTCCCCTAGTCCTCCTATCCCCCCAGTTCCCCCCAGTTCCCCCATCCCCCCCGTTTCTCCCCAGTTCTCCCCAGTCTCCCCATGACCCCCAGTCCCCCCAGTTCCCGCCAGTTCTCCCCAGATCCCCCAGTTCTCCCCAGTTCCCCTCAGTCCCCCCAGTTGCCCCCAGTTCTCCCCATCCCCCCTGTTCTCTCCAGTCCCCCCGTGCCCCCCAGTCCCCCCAATTGCCCCCAGTTCTCCCCATCCCCCCCAGTTCTCCCCAGTCCCCCCAGTGGCCCCCAGTTCCTTCCAGTCCCCCCAGTTCCCCTCAGTCCCCCCCATCCCCCCCGGTTCCCCCCCACCTCCGCCATTTTCCCCCCTGACGCGTCCCGGTCTCCAAGGCAACGCTGGCCCCGCCCCTGGGCCGGCGCTCCTGGTGACGTCATATTCGCGCGACACCTTCCCCTCCGCGCCGTGACGTCATCACGCGGCGACGGCGTTGCCATGGCTGCGGCCGGGACAGCGTGAGCCGGGGGGAACGGGAACGGGGTGGGGGATGAGGGGAGCCTGGGGTCAGGAGGCCCTAGGGGGGTGGAGGAGGGGCTGCTGGGGAGATTCCAAGGTCCTGGGGGGGAGCCCGGGGCGTGGGGGGTCCCGGGGGGAGAGCCTGGGGCCAGGGGGCCTCAGAGAGGAGCCCAGGGAGGGGGGTGGGAGGAGTTGGGCCTGGGGTTAGGGGGTTCGGAGGGGGAATCTGGGGTCCTGGGGGGGAGCCCAGTGTCGGGGGGGCCTCAGAGAGGAGCCCAGGGAGGGAGGGGCTCGGAGGGGATGAAATCTGGGGTCCTGGGGGGAGCCCAGGGTTAGGGGGGTGTTGGGGGGGGACCCTGGGGTTGGGGGGTCCTGGGAGGGAGCCCAGGAAAGGAGGGGAACGGGGGGAGCCTGGGGTCAGAGTGGTCGAGGGGGGAAAATCTGGGGTGCTGGGGGTGAGCCCAGGGTTAGGAGGGTGCGGGGGGGGATCCTGGGGTCAGTGGGTTCTGGGGGGAGGGAATCTGGGGTCCTGGGAGGGACCCCGGGGTTAGGGGGGAGCTTGGGGTCAGTGGGTTCTGGGGGGAGGGAATCTGGGGTCCTGGGAGGGACCCCGGGGTTAGGGGGGAGCTTGGGGTCAGGGGTTTGGGGGGGGGAGTTTGGGGTCCTGGGGATGAGCTCAGGGCTTGGGGGGTCCTGGGGGGAGCCTGGGGTCAGGGGGGGCCTCAGAGAGGACCCCAGGAGTGGTGGTGGGGGGAGCCTGGGGTCAGGGGGTTCGGGGCAGAGGTCCTGGGGTGGAGCCCTGGGTTAGAGGAGTCCTGGGGGGAGCCAGGGGGGTCTGGGGGGGATGGAGGACGAGGGGAGTTTGGTGGGGCACACAGGGTCAGGGGGTAACCAGGAAAAGGTTAGGAATTCAGGGGTTCTTGAGGGGAGCTTAGGGTTGGGGGGGGCTGGGAGAGATCCAGGGGAAGCCCAGGAGAGGAACCGGGGGGTTGCGGGGCTGGGGGGGGATCCTGGGGGGGATCACGGAGCCGTCTGCGAGGCCTCTGGATCCACCCGTTGGTCGCAGGATGTTCCGGAAGGAGCCGAGCGTGCGTCTGCGGAGCAGCGCGGCCGCGCTCTACAACAACCTGAGCGTCCTGTGCCCCCCGGGCCGCCCGGCCGCCGCCTTCTGCGCCGTGCACGGCCCCGGCCTCAGCCTGGCCACGCCGGCCGCCGACGGGCACGCCAGCGCCCTGCGCCAGCTGCCGGCCCGCGACAGCGCCCTGGCCGGCACCGCCGCCGGCATCACGCAGGTACCCGCCGCCTGGGCGGCCGAATCTCGCTGCCGGCTGCTCCCGAGGGCACAAATCCTGCAGCCTGGACCGTGAGCGGAGCCGGAGCCGATACACAGTGCCCGGCGAGGTTCCCAGGGAGCGCGGTGCTGCCGGCGGGGTCACCGGGGATCGTGGGAGTGGGAGCGGGGGCCAGGGTTGGCGGTGCTGCCGTCCTCTGGGCTTTGCGTCTGCTCCCCGAGCTCCGAGGAGGATGCAGAGTGCTCGGTGAGGAGCTGGGATCCCAAACAGGAGTGCCAAGCGCAGCAGGAAGCTGTGGAACACCGGGAAGGGCCTTCCCGGTGCGTGTGGAGCTGCCAGGATGGAGCAGGAGCCGCAGGGCCCTGATCCTGGGCAGGGGGAGAGGGAATTTGCCTCCAGAGGGCTGCGAGGCCTTGGAGCAGTCCCTGGGTCGGCACCCACAGCCGTGACCGGGGCCAGGGACTGTGTCCGCGGGCTCTCCCGGGAGGCTGGGAGGGTTTTTTCCCTGTTTGCTCGCTCTCTGGGCTCCTAACGATCCATTTTTCCTCCCAGGCGGCCTGGTGCGTCCTGCCGGCCCGCGTCCTGCTGGTGCTCACCTCCCAGAAGGGCATCCAGGTGAGGGGCTTCTCCATCGGGGGCGGGAAGCAGGGAGCACGGCTGGGTGCGAGGGAGCCTTCCGGAGGTCCGGCTGCTCCCAGAGGGCTGCTGCTCCCTCCTGGGGCGCAGGGAAAACTGGTTGGATGGAGAGCCCAGAGAGTTATGGAGTTAACTCCGGCTGGAGGCCAGTGACAAGTGGTGTCCCCAGGGCTCAGCGCTGGGTCCTGTTCAATGTCCTTATCAATCTCCTGGATGAAGGCATCGAGGGCACCCTTAGGTGTTTAGTGATTGATGGGAATGGTTGGACTCGATTATCCAATGTGTCCTTTCCAACCTGGTGATTCTCTGATTCTGGAGATCCCGCTGTGCTCCCGGAGAGCTGCTGCTCGCTCCTGGCACCTCCTGCGCAGCCGCTGAGCCGTTGGAGAAGCTTCCACACCCCCTTGGGCCTCACCTCGTTGCTTTCCCTCTGCAGATGTACGAGTCCGACGGCTCCATCATGGTTTACTGGCACGCGCTGGACGTCACGGAGCATCCTCCGGGTAAATGCGGCGGTGGGAATGCAGCCGGGAGCCCCCCAGCCCGGCTCCCCTGCCCTGTGTGTGCGATTCCCGTAGCGCAGCCTGGTCCTTCCTGGGACGGCCTCGCGGTTCCCGGGAGCGGCCACAGCTCATGGTTTCCTTCCAGCACACGCGGTGTTTGCCCGCGGGATCGCCGCGGCCGGCGGGCGCTTCGTCTGCGTGGGTAAGCGGAGGCAGGAGCTGAGAGGGAGCGGCCGCAGGGGTTGGGTTCCGAGCTGGCCGAGAGCCCGCAGAGAGCCCAGAATTCCCCGCTGACGCCTTCGCCGGGATTGCCGCCTGCAGGAACGTCCTCCGGGCTAGTGCTGGTCTTCGACATCCCCCCAAAAGGGACCAACATCACGGTGAGCGAGGTCCTGGAGCAGCACCACGACGCCATCACCGACATCGCTGCCGAGCTGGGCCGGGCACCGGTACGTGGGGCAGCAGGGGTGTGGGGGGGCTCCAGCCGCCCTCGCAGCAGCACCGGGGACGCCCCTCTGGCAGCCAAGGCTGAGGCTGAGCCGATCCCAGGGATCCCGCGCTCCCTGTGGCTGAGCCCCTCTGCTCAGCTCTGCTCTGGAGTCCTGGGTCCAGCTCTGGAGTCCTCAGCACAGGGAGGACATGGAGCTGCTGGAGCGAGTCCAGAGGAGGCCACGGGTATGATCCGAGGGCTGGAGAACCTCCCGTATGAGGCTGAGAGAGTTGGGGGTGTTCATCCTGGAGAAGAGAAGGCTCCAGGGAGACCTCAGAGCAGCTTCCAGTAGGGAAAGGGGCTCCAGGAGAGCTGGGGAGGGGCTCCTGATCAGGGAGCGCAGGGACAGGATGAGGGGAACGGTTTTGAGCTGCAAGAGGGGAGACTAAGATGAGATCTTAGGGAGAAATGTTCTCCTGTGAGGATGAGGAGGCCCTGGCCCAGGCTGCCCAGAGCAGGGGTGGCTGCCCCATCCCTGGAGGGGTTCAAGGCCAGGTTGGATGGGGCTGGGAGCCCCTGATCCCGTGGGAGGTGTCCCTGCCCATGGCCGGGGTGGGACTGGATGGGCTTTGAGGTCCCTTCCAGCCCAAACCATTCCCTGATCCTGGCTGCTGTCTCTGCAGCCACACTAATTGGCTTCTTCATTATTGGCTACCTTCCTAATGAGGATGCTTACGCTCTCCCTAATTAGTGCCACCCAGCTTTCTCAGTGCCGCAGGTCTCCCTGAACGAGTCACCGCTGGGAGCCATGATGCCCTCCCACTCTTCACCCTGTCCTGCTCCCCAGCCGGCAGGGAGACGGGGCCAGGCCTGCGGCTCAGGCTGGACAGCAGGAAAACATTTTTCCCAGAAAGGATGATTGGTCCGTGTCCGAGGCTGCCCAGGGAGGGGGTTGAGTCCCCTTCCCTGGAGGGGTTTAAGGGCTGGGTGGACGAGGTGCTGAGGGACATGGGTTAGTGATTGATGGGAATGGTTGGACTCGATGATCCAGTGGGTCTTTTCCAACCTGGTGATTCTGTGATTCCTGGGAGCTGTTAAACTCAGCTCAGGCTCTGCTGTGGGCGCTGGCTCTGCTTTGCTGCAGCTTTAGCAACACCAGAACCTGGGAGCGGTGCCAGAGCAGAGGCCGACCTGCTCCTTCTTTGCAGGATGGAGCTGGAGACCTGGTGACTGCCGACGATGCCGGCACCCTCTGCGTCTGGAGCTCGGGAGAGCAGTTCACCCTGCTTGGCAAAATCCCAGGCTTCGGGTAAGCGTGGTGCTGCCGCCGTGGGATCCCGGCGGGCACCCCTGGCACGCGGGCCAGCAGCCAGAGGGCAGGAGACGAAATGCATCCCTCTTCCTAGCTGGTCTTGCTCCTCTGTGAAGCTGTGGAACGGGATCGCGGCCGCCGGCTACGGGAACGGGCAGATCCGGCTCTACGAGGCAGCCACAGGCGTCCTGCGTGCCGAGGTCGATGCCCACGCCCGCTGGATCTACGCGCTGGACCTGGCGCCGCACACAGGCAAGGTACGACTGGCTGGGCCACACATCGAGTGCACCCTGAGCGAGTTTGGGGGTGACACTGAGCTGGGTGGAAGCTGGATCTGCTGGAGGGCAGGGAGGCTCCAAAGGGATCTGAACAGGCTGGATCCATGGGCTGAGACCAACGGGATGAGGGTTAACGAGGCCAAATGCCGGGTCCTGCCCTTGGGGCACAACAACCCTGAGCAGCTCCAGACTAGGAGAAGTCTGGCTGGAAACTGCCTGGAGGAGAAGGACCTGGGGGGGTTGGTTGAACAGGAGCCAGCAGGGGCCCAGGGGGCCAAGAAGGCCAAGGGCATCTTGGCTTGGATCAGACCCGGCGCGGCCAGCAGGGCCAGGGAGGTTCTTCTCCCTCTGGCCTCGGCCCTGGGGAGACCGCTCCTCGAATCCTGGGGTCAGTTCTGGGCCCCTCCCCACAAGAAGGATGTTGAGGCTCTGGAGCGAGTGCAGAGAAGAGCAACGAAGCTGGGGAGGGGGCTGGAGAAGAAGAGGAGCGGCTGAGAGAGCTGGGGGGGTTTATCCTGGAGAAGAGGAGGCTGAGGGGAGACCTCATTGCTCTCTGCAACTCCCTGAGAGGAGGTTGTGGAGAGGAGGGAGCTGGGCTCTTCTCCCAAGGGACAGGGAACAGGAGAGAGGGAATGGCCTCAAGCTCCACCAGGGGAGGGTCAGGCTGGACAGCAGGAAAAAGTATTTCCTGGAAAGGGTGATTGGGCAGTGGCAGGGGCTGCCCAGGGAGGGGGTTGGGTCCCCTTCTCTGGAGGGGTTTACGGGACAGGGGGACGAGGTGCTGAGGGACATGGGTTAGTGACTGATGGGAATGGTTGGACTCGATGATCCAGTGGGTCTCTTCCAGCTTGGTTATTCTATGATTCTATGATCTCACTCCCACATCCCCCCTGGGTCCCGCTGGAGCGTTCCAGCCTGGTTTGGCCATGCCGGGGCGTCTCCCCTGCCTGCTCTGTGGCCTCACGGTCCCCACAGCCTCAATCCTGCTCCCCCTGCAGCTGCTGTCAGGCGCCGAGGATTCCTTTGTCCACATCTGGGAGCTCAGCAGGGACCCAGACACCGATGAGATCGAGGTGAGTTCTCTGCGCTGCTCCGCAGGCTCCTGGCATTCCCAATCCCCGGGCTCCTGGCCCGGCAGGCCATGTTCCTGCAGCTGGTGCCAGCGTTCGGCTCCTCTCCCGGCCCAGCTCCGGCACTGCCACGCCGAGTGCGTAACCGACACCCAGGTCTGCGGTGCCCGCTTCTGCGATCCCGAAGGAAATTCCTTCGCCGTCACCGGCTACGACCTGAGCGAGATCTTCCTCTACAGCCGCACGTAGCCCGCGGATCCGGGATCCATCCCGGGCAGCACCAGCACCGTAAGCACCAGGGGTTGGCACAGCCCCGACTCCGGCTCCGCGGGGCCCGCGGCGGGGTGGGAATCCTCGGGAATGTGGAGCGGAGCCAGGATCCCCCTCGCTCCCAGAGCCAACGCGGGACTGCGGGGCTGGAGCTGCAACGCTGCGTCCCTGCGCTCCTGCCCCGCAGCCAGGAGGGAGCGGAGGCTGCGAGCTGCAGGAATCGGGGGGTCCCCGGGGCTTCGTGCGCCCCCCACGCTGTGGGGCAAAGCCCCCGAGCCTCCCACCCCCCCCCTTACTCATCAGGTGGGGGTCATCCCCCTGTTGTCCCCCCAGGCTGGGGGTCGGACTCCCTCCACCCTTCCCCACCCCGATAAAAACATCTGAGAGACCCCGCGTGGCGCTTCTGCTTGGGGGTTAGAGGGAGTTGGGGGGCAGAGCCGGGGATCCCAGCAAGGGGGACACACACAGCTCGGCAAGGGGGGGCTCAGAACCAGCCCCATTACAAAAAACTTTATTAAAGGTTAAAACAGCCCCGGGGGTTGGGGGGGGGAAGGGTGGGGGCCGCTGTGCTCCTTTTGGGGTAAAAAAACTTGTAAAAAGGGTTTGTGCAGCTGCGGGTGGGGACCCGGCCCCCCCCAAGGCACAGAGGCGGGGGGGCTCTGCCCCACGAGCACCCAGGGACCCCCCCCCCGGCTCCGAATCAGCACCAAACGCGGCCCGGCGAGAGCCCGGCACGGGCAGCGGGCACGGAGCCCCCAGCCCCACAATACTGCGCGGTCAGAGGTAGCACCAGCCGGCACGGCACAGCTCGGCACGGCACAGCTCGGCATGGCCTGGATGGCACCATCGGCACAGCCCGGCACGGCTTGGCCAGGCCCGGCATAGCACGGCACGGCGCGGTAGAGCCCGGCACGGCTCAGCAGGCTCGGCGCAGCCCGGTACGCCCAGCGTGGCACAGCTGGGCACACCTGGCTCGGCACGGCACACTCAGCACAGCACTCGGCACAGCTCGGCACGCGGCCTCGGCACAGCCGGTGCCCGGGGAAGGCGCGGCGGCCGCGGTGCCGGTGCCCGCGTGCCGGGGCGGCTCAGGCGAGGTTGGGCGCGGGCCGCCAGAAGCACCACTTGCTGCGCGGGCGCTGCTTGCGCTGCAGCTGCTCCTCGCGCTCGCGCTCCTTCTTGCAGCGCAGGTACAGGTCCTCCTCCTTCAGGTACCACACCGGCGGCCAGCGGTGCCGCTCCAGGTGCGCCCGGTTCTCTGCGGGCACCGCGGCGGCGCTCAGCGCGGTCCGGCACCGCGAGCCCCCGCGCCCCCCGCGCCCCTCGCCCCGTACCTGCCGACATGAACTTCATCTCGCGCGGGAAGCGGCGGCACACGCTGTTATAGTTGGTGCAGAGGTAGTGCAGGCACCAGGCGGCGAGCTGCTGCGCGTTGTGGAGCTGCGGCACGAGCAGGGCGAGGGCTGAGCACCGGCACCGACACCCAGCACCCCAAACCGCAGCCCTGGCACCACGGCTGATCCCGTTACCGAGCCCTGTGCTCCCAAACCGCAGCCCTGGCACCACATCCACTCTCGCACCAGGCTCTGTGCCCCGAAACCGCAGACCTGGCACCACAACTGATCCCAAACCAGGCTCTGTGCCCCCAAACTGCAGCCTGGCACCACGGCTGTCCTCATACCGGGCTCTGTGTCCCCAAACCGCAGCCCTGGCACCACGGCTGATCCCGTTACTAAGCTTTGTGCCCCCAAACCACCACCCTGGCACCACAACTGATCCCAAACCAGGCTCTGTGCCCCCACACTGCAGCCCTGGCACCACGGCTGATCCCATTACCGAGCTCTGTGCCCCCAAACCGCAGCCCTGGCACTATGACTGATCCCAAACCAGGCTCTGTACCCCCAAACCGCAGCCCTGGCACTACAGCTGTCCTCATAACAGGCTCTGTGCCCCCAAACTGCAGCCCTGGCACCACGACTGATCCCAAACCAGGCTCTGTGCTCCCAAACCGCAGCCCTGGCACCACGACTGATCCCAAACCAGGCTCTGTGCCCCCAAACCGCAGCCCTGGCACCGCAGCTGATCCTGTTACTGGGCTCTGTGCCCCGAAACTGCAGCCCTGGCACTATGGCTGATCCCATTACCAAGCTCTGTGCTCCCAAACCACAGCCCTGGCACCACAACTGATCCCAAACCAGGCTCTGTGCCCCCAAACCGCAGCCCTGGCACTGCAGCTGATCCCGTTACCAGGTTCTGTGCCCCCAAACCGCACCCTGCCCCACGGTGCTGCCGTACCTGTGTCAGCTCCAGGTAGATGAGGACCTGCTCGTCGATCTCCACCTGCTGCATGAGGGCCCGGAGCAGCTCGTCCACCGCGTACTGCTCTGAGGAGGGGGAACCGTCAGCACCGAGGGCACCGGGGGCACCGCAGGACATGCGTGTCCCGGCAGCCGGGCCGCGCCGCAGGGCCGAGCCGCGCTCTGACGTCAGGGCCGCGTTAACGACCCGCTGGGATCGATCCCCAGCCCGGCAGCGGCGGCGCAGGCGGCGTGCGTGGAGCTGGGGGTCTCACCGGTGAGCGCCTGCAGGCGTGGCAGGCACAGGCGGTTGGCGAGCACCAGCAGCTCCATGGCGTCCAGGTCCGGCGCGGGCGTGAAGACGCCGGTGTAGAGAAAGTCGAGGACGGCGCGCAGGCAGGCGCAGTTGGTGCCGGGCAGGGACACCTGCGACGGCAGCGTTTGTGGGGGGCACGGAGAGAAGGACCGAGCCTGCCCGGTGCCCTGCATCCCGGCACCGCCAGGACGGCCCCGGAGCCCGCAGGCGCTCACCTCGGCGGCGTAGCTCTCGCGGAAGGCGCCGCGGAACATGGCCATCATCCAGTCGCAGCCGGCAACGAGCAGGGGCTTGTGCGCCGGCACCGCCCCGTCGTCCACGCGGAACACCACGTCTGCCACGGCAAGGGACGGGCTCGGCGTGGGGATGGGCACCCGGCGGCCCCCCCAGCACCACGGGCACCGCGCCGGCACAGGGACTGGACGAGGGCTCTGGGTCTCCGGGGCCGCGGCGCAGGGATGGGGGCTGCAGGACCCCGGCGTCGCGGCAAAAGGAGAGGAACTGGAGTGCCCCTACCTGCAAAGACGCCCTTGGCCAGGAACTCCTTGATGCGGTTGGCGCGGCGCACGTGGAAGGCCTTGGTGATCTCCTGGTTCATGAAGCTCTCCTTGTTGAGCACGTTGGCCACCATCATGCGCAGGTCGAAGACCTCCAGCAGCTCGGCGATGGTGGCCACCTGCCGCAGGTCGCCGCGCTCCTGCTCCAGCCGCCCCGTGTAGAGGTACTCGAGCACGGCGCGGAAGGGCTCGGGCGGCACGCGCGGCTCCACGGTCACCACCGCCATGCGGCGCTCCCGGCCCGTGGCCGGGTCAGCCACCGGCTCCCAGCGCAGGCTGGCGAAGCCGCGGCCCCACGCCGGCAGCGCCCGCGGCTCCCCGGGCGGCTCCTCCAGCGTGAACAGGTCGTAGAACTTGGAGCAGGAGGTGGCCAGGTAGACGCGGTGGGCGAAGACGCGCCGGCCGCCCTGCAGCTGGAAGACGACGTCGGCGCAGAGGGGGCTGCGGAAGAGCGCGGCGGGGCCGGCGCCGCGGCCGGCGGGCGCCTCGGGCACGCGGATGACGGGCGGCGGCGGCTTGGGCGGCAGGAAGGGCGCCTGCAGCAGCGGCCGCCGCATCTTCTTCAGGTGCGACTTCCAGAACTGCAGGTGGCGGCGCGAGATGAGGGCGGCGCGGATGGCGTTGTCGAAGACGTCCTTGATGCCGAACTGGGCCACCACGCTGGTCTCGTAGTAGGGCACCCCCAGCTCCTTGGCCACCTCGTGCCCGCGCTCTGGCGGCAGGATGTCCGTGGGCTTGATGGGCCTGGGGGGGACACGGAGCGCGACGGCGTCACCGCGGTGCCGCGGCCCCCCGGGCCCCCCCAGCGCCGCAGCCTCACTTGGCCAGGGGGCGGCGGGCGCGGTTGACGGCGTCCAGGTCGGCGTAGCGCAGGTCCAGCTGGCAGCCCACCAGCACGATGGGCGTGCGCGGGCAGAAGTGCTTGATCTCGGGGTACCACATGGTCTTCACGTGCCGCAGGGAGTTGGGGTTCGCCAGCGAGAAGCACAGAACCACCACGTCCGACCTGCCGCCGCGGAGCCGTGAGGGGAGGAGAGAGGGAGGGAGAGAAAGGAGAGAGGGAGGGAGAGAAAGGAGAGAGGAAGAAAGGGAGAGAAAGGGAGAAAGGAAGGGAGAGAAAGGGAGAAAGGAAGAAGGAAGGGGGAGAAAGGAAGAAGGAAGGGAGAAAGGAAGGAAGAAAAGGAAGAAAAGGAAGAAAAGGAAGAAAAGGAAGAAAAGGAAGAAAAGGAAGAAAAGGAAGAAAAGGAAGAAAAGGAAGAAAAGGAAGAAAAGGAGAAAGGAAGGGAGAAAGAGAGAAAAGGAGAAAGGAAGGGAGAAAGGGAGAAAGGAAGGGAGAAAAGGAGAAAGGAAGGGAGAAAAGGAGAAAGGAAGGGAGAAAAGGAGAAAGGAAGGGAGAAAAGGAGAAAGGAAGGGAGAAAAGGAGAAAGGAAGGGAGAAAAGGAAGGGAGAAAAGGAGAAAGGAAGGGAGAAAAGGAGAAAGGAAGGGAGAAAAGGAGAAAGGAAGGGAGAAAAGGAGAAAGGAAGGGAGAAAAGGAGAAAGGAAGGGAGAAAAGGAGAAAGGGAGCACGAGGAGAGAGGAAAAGGGAGGATGAGGAAACAAAAAGAGGAGTGAGGAGAGCGAGGGCAGCCCTGTCCCAGCCTGCCCCGCTGCCCCCTGTGTCCCCGGCTGCCCCTGCCCTCCCGGGGCTCCAGAAGGGCTCTGGGGTCCCTTCCCTGCCCAGCGCTGCCGGGGTGGGTGCTGGGGGCACAGTTTGGGGGTGCCGGGGGGGGTTGGGGGTGCCGGGGGGGTGTCAGGGCCTTGGTGGCAGGTTGTAGGTGCTGGTAACATGGTCTGGGGGCTCAGTGGTGGGGTTGGGGGCGCTGGCAGTGGGTCAGGGGGTGGGTGCTGGTGGCACAGTTTGGGGTCTCGTTTGCGGGGTTCGGGGGGGGGGGTCCCACCTGCCGTAGGCGAAGCGCCGGTCCTTGTGGTGGTCGCCGAAGGTGTCCCAGAGGCGCAGGGAGACGCTGACCTCGTCCACCACATCCCGGGAGCGCTCCAGCACCTGCGCCGCCGCAGCCCGTCACCCCAAAACCCCCGACGCCCACTGCCCCCCAACCTCCCCCCGCACCCCCTGCTCCCCCACACCTCTCCCGCTCCCCCAATCCTCCTCACTCCAATATCCCGGTACCCCCAGGCTCTCCCAGACCCCTGGGACCCCCAGACCCCCCTGATACCCCCCATCCCTCTAGACCCCAGCACTCCCAGTCACCCCCAGTACCCCCAGTGCCCCCTCCATCCCCGGTACCCCCGATGCCCTCCAGCTCCTCCTGACCCCTGTGTCCCCACACCCCCCTCCTGCCCCCCCAGTTCTCCCCCAGTGCCCCCCACCACCTTCTGCTCCCGGTGCCCCCTCGGTTCCCCCAGTGCCCCCCAATTCCCTAAGTGTCCCGATGGCCCCCTCCTCTCCTGCATCCCGGATCCCCCAGTTCCCCCAGTGTCCCTGTGCCCCCGCTCCCTTCCTGCCCCCCAGTTCCCCTCCTGCCCCCCGGTGTCCCCGCTGTCCCTGTGTCCCCCACCCCCTCCTACCCCCAGTTTCCCCAGTGACCGCCTCCTGTCCCCCAGGTTCCCCCAGTTCCCCCGGTGTCCCCCCCAGTTCTACTAGCCCCCAGCCCCCCTGGTTTCCCCGGTGCCCCCGACTCCCTCATGACCCCAGTTCCCCCAGTGTCCTCATGCCCCCCCCTCTCCTCCTGCCCCCGGTTTCCCTGCTCCACCCGGTGCCCCCTACTCCCTTCTGCCCCCAGTGTCCCCCCCGGTCCCCCCCGGTCCCCGGTGTATCTGTGCCCCCCCCTTCCCTGCTGCCCCCGGTCCCCCCTGTCCCCCCCTCCCCTCCTGCCCCCCGGTTCCCCTCGGTTCCCCCCTCCCCTCCTGCCCCGGTTCCCCCCAGTCCCCCCCGGTTCCCCCCCTCCCCTCCTGCCCCGGTTCCCCCCAGTCCCCCCCTCCCCTCCTGCCCCCCGGTTCCCCCCTGTCCCCCCCCTCCCCTCCTGCCCCCCGGTTCCCCCCTGTCCCCCCACCTCCTCCTGTCCCCCGGTTCCCCCCCTCCCCTCCTGCCCCCGGTCCCCCCGGTCCCCCCCTCCCCTCGTTCCCCCCCTCCCCTCCGGTTCCCGGTCCCCCCTCCCCTCGTTCCCCCCTGCCCCCGTTCCCCCCTCCCCTCGTTCCCCCCTCCCCTCGTTCCCCCCGTTCCCCCGGTTCCCCCCGCACCTCCTGGCAGACGCGGTACTGGTCGATGGCCCAGACGGTGGGCACGTGCGTGGCGAGCAGCTGGTAGGGGCTGAGGGACGCGTTGCAGGCGCGGGCGCAGATGAGCCGCGTCTTGCCCACCGCGTTGTCGCCGACCACCACGCACTTGATGGTCTCGACGTTCGGCCGCTCGTAGTCCACGTCCAGGTCCATGGGCGCCGCGCGCCCCCGCCCCGCCCCGCCCCCCGCCGCCCGCCTGGCCCCGCCCCCCCGAGCCCGACCAGCCAATCGCCGCTCGGCAGCGCCCGGCTGGCCACGCCCACCGAGACCGACCAGCCAATCGCCGCTCGGCGGCGCCCGACGGGGCCACGCCCCCCCGGGAGGGAACAGCCAATCGCCGCTCGGCCGCGCGGACAAAGGAGCCCCGGCAGGGGGCGCCCGCGCGCGTGACAGCCCCGCGGGGAGGCCACGCCCCCTCCGAGGCCACGCCCCCTCCCCAGCACCAGGGACACCAGGGACACCAGGGACACCAGGGACACCAGGGACACCAGGGACACCAGCAGCAGGGACACCAGTGATACCAGTGACACCAGTGGCACCAGTGACACCAGTGACACCAGCGACACCAGGGACACCAGGGACACCAGTGGCACCAGGGGCACCAGTGGCACCAGTGGCACCAGGGACACCAGGGACACCAGTGATACCAGGGACACCAGGGACACCAGCAGAACCAGAGATACCAGTAACACCAGTAGCACCAGAGACACCAGTGACACCAGTGACGCCAGTGACGCCAGCAGAACCAGAGACACCAGTGACACCAGTGACACCAGTGACACCAGTGACACCAGTGGCACCAGCAGAAGCAGTAGCAGCAGTGACACCAGTGACACCACAGACACCAGTGACACCAGTGACACCAGCAGAACCAGTAGCAGCAGCGACACCAGTGACACCAGAGACACCAGTAACACCAGTAGAACCAGTAGCAGCAGTGACACCAGTGGCACCACTGAGACCAGTGGCACCACTGAGACCAGTGGCACCAGCAACACCAGCGACACCAGTGGCACCAGTGGCACCAGCAGAACCAGTAGCAGCAGTGATACCAGTGGCACCACTGAGACCAGTGGCACCAGTGACACCAGAGACACCAGTGGCACCACTGAGACCAGTGGCACCAGAGGCAGCAGTGACACCAGTAACACCAGTAGGAGCAGTGACACCAGTAACACCAGTGACACCAGCAGAACCAACAGCAACAGTGAGAGCTGTGACACCAGGGACACCAGTAGAACCAGTGGCAGCAAGGACAGCAGTGGCACCAGTAAGACCAGTAAGATCAGTGACACCAGTGGCACCAGCAACACCAGTAACACCAGCAAGACCAGCGGCACCAGTGACACCAGTACCAGCTGCCCCAGTGGCGGTGACACCAGTGACACCAGTGCTCCCAGTAGCTGCGGTGGTGCCCCCCGCCGCCCCGTACCCCAACACGCCCCCCCCTGCTCCCCTCCCCCCCCAATCAGACACGGGCTGTTAAATAAAGTTTAATGCATATTAATGAGGGGGCAGCTGGGGGGGGCTGGGGGTGCTGCCCCCCCCGAGAGGTTAGTGGGGAGGGAGGGGGGGGTCCCTGCCCCCGGGTTAGACCCGTGCCCACCGCACCAGGGGGTCACCCTGAGCACCCATCGCGGGGGGACCCCAAAACCCCCCCGGGGGCCCCAACGCACCCTGGGGGGGACCCCACCCCGGGGCGTACCCCACCCCACAAATAGGGGGTCCCCCAAAATCCCACAGGGGGCCCTAAACCCACCCTGAGGGGGCCCCAACCCCAACCTGGGGGGACCCCAAAACCCCCCCACAATTGTGGGGGCCTCACGTCCACCCTGGGGGGGCCCCAGCATCCACTTTGCTATGGGGGGGGGGACAG